>NW_013673318.1:10331-16463 GCF_000517525.1 Limulus polyphemus
ATCAATGTAGGACCCAGCCTTCATAGATCAATGCACTGTGACCAGTGGATCTAGCCTATACCACGAGAAGCACTCCCAGACCATGATACCACCACCTCCAAACTTCACTGTTGGGACAACACACTCAGGTAGTAAGTGTTCTCCGGGCATCCTCCATATCCTTGTCGCTTCAGAGGACCAATTTCCATTGATCCACAGTCCAAGTTCGGTGTGCCTTGCCCCATGCCAATCGACAGTGTACATTTGTTTTTGTTATCAATGGCTTGTTGGCTGTAGCTCTTCCGTGAAAATTCATAGCATGCAGCTCTCGACGTATTGTTGAAACACTTATAGGATTGCCTGTGGCTGCTCGCATCTCCACACACAGATTCTCTAGAGTCTGATGGCGAGATGAGGTAACCAGCCTTCGCAAAGGCACGTCTGCTCCTGTCAGTCAATATTTTAGGCCTACCTGGTTGTTTCTCTGGTTACTTGTCACCCGTGGACTTCCATTTCGTCAACCTTGCCAATTGTGGACCTGGGAATGTTTATTTGTTGTGCAATAGCACATACAGACAATTTCCCCAAATGACATCCAACAATCCTTAACCCCCAAAAACTCTGTTAGCTCTTTCCGTGTACTTATCTTTTAGCATACAAGTTCGAAATGACTTCCGAGCGAACCGCTGATCACCTTTATAGGCCAAACTATTTGCATATTTCGTTGCACACCCATTTTCCTACAATCAGAGGTGTGTCCCATGACTTTTGGTAGAACAGTATATGTTTTGCACACATACTCTCTAAAGCTAATTACATTCTGTGGCAGAAATCTTAGCAGGCTTCTATACCACCCTAAAACTTAAACAGCACCACTTGCATCCATGCTAACTTACAGTGATTGAATGTTGTTCTCCCTGTAGGTAAAATGGTGCTTCCCAGATATCATGAGAATAGCACTGAAATGGGCATACTACCAAATGGCACAATAAAAATAAAACAAATAAGAAACTCAACTGCCAACCTAAAACTAGCTACTATAAATGAATCTCCACTGTAGAAGTAACGTTTAATGTACTACATATGGGTTACAGTTTCAACTATACTGCTACCTGGCTTTTTAGAAGTACCAATTATCAAACTCTCACGTGACCTCAGAAGATATGGTGGTCTCCAGCACTCAAGTTGACTTTATTGGTTTAGCACTTATACATGTGTAATGAAAACAGAAAGAGCTCTGAACTAAGGTAAACTTTTCTTACAGAGAACTAGAAAATTGCTATTTTTCTCTCTATAAAATTTCTAAATCTTCAAACTTTCACAAAAAATAAATGAAAGTAATGTCTCTATATTTTATTGGTTTCTCATTGTTTTACACTGTAACCACCAAAGTCGGCTTTCTCAAACAGACTTCATTACGTACAGGATATACAGTTACTCTACTATTTAATCAGAAATATAATTACACTTCATTTCAATAACACGTTCTCTCTATGCTATTCATTGTTTTCAAAATTTGGAGCTTAATGAACTTAGGTTTTTAAACTACTGAAATATTGTGAATATTAACCATACCAAAGTCTGCAAGTGCATTTATGGGTATAACATACAAGTGTATGGAATCTGGTTAATAGGAGATTTAAGCACAGTTGCAACGTCAATTACTTACATTTCCCAACCTAAAAAGTCAACTAGTTCACTATGCCTCTGTTGGTGTACAAACCAAACACTATTAACAGAAAAAAATATATAAATAATTCAGCACATTAGAAATTTTAAAAATGAAAACATTATATGTATACTACTGCTCTCTCTACTTCACTGTAATGGATCATCACTGTTAGTTTAGGTTCTGATCAAAGCAGACAGGAACAATATTCCACATTGTTCTTTTACACATTCTTTTCATTTTCATTTTTACTGCATACGAATGATGGACTTCTATAAGAGAGCTTATTGTTTCTGGATTTGCCCACCTGATCTTATCTTCATATGTACAAAATTTTTAAAACATATCATTAACATAATTTAGGCACTGCTCCCATTGCAAACCATGTAATGTGAGTTTCATCATATACTCTAACGTAGCTGCCACATCACACAGGTAAAATAGCATAATGCAAAATATAAAATTCATATAAGCCCTCTCAGGTGTCTAAAGCCAGTGGTGAAATCTGGTTAACAAAACCTGCAATTCCTTCCAACACATCAAGACACTCATCCAAGTAGTCCCTGAAGGTTGGATGATTCTGTCCTTCAGCACCTGACCTACATTAAATTCCTGGTTCTCCAAGAAAGCTTGCATAATGGTTGCTTTATTGGATGTCTGTCCCCTGAATCTATATAATGCTGGGTGAGGTTTGTTCTCCCTAACTAACCATCTTTTCTGACAAATACATTGGAAAAATCCATCAGTAATCTCCCGAATTCTAGATGCTGAAATAAACTGAGATTATGAGCATAGCCTTCAATCAGTCACCGCATCCTTTGATATGGTACACCCTTAATAACTTATTCACTGGTATGCCATACGCTGGCTATGGCAACAAATTACACATTTGTCATGATTGTTGCATTGCCTCTGAGAAGCAGTTAGCAGAAGGTTCGCAAGACTTGTTCACCCCCTTCAGCTCATCTCTCGCAGTCTCTGAATAAATTATTTAGCAAGAGTATCAACTTTGATGGATGCTGATCTCTGTGACTTGCTATAAAGATTGTCAGAAGTGGCCTCAGCAAATCCAATTATTTAGCAAGAGTATCAACTATGATGGATGCTGATCTCTGTGACTTGCTATAAAGATTGTCACAAGTGGCCTCAGCAAATCCATGGTTAGTTATGCCTCTATTATAACTTTCCAATTTCTCCTTTGATTTCATTTGTTTGCTTGAGAATGAACAATTTGACCAATGTTGCCTGACTGGCCAGAGCTTGATTCAGTCCTCTCAGTGGATGGATAGAAAATGAAGCTTTGGAACACTCATCTTAGTGCAGCAAAGCATTCAGCGTACAACAGAGGGTCTCTTTGGTTTAAACTGGGGTATTCTGCTCTCATCCTCATATCATTCTGCATCTCCTCTTCTCTGTTAAAGTTCTTTCCAAAACAAAGACGCATTTCTTGGAATTATTTCCCAATAAGAGTATAGAGAGAAAAAGAGCAAGAATAGCTGAAAAGGAATAGAACACAAATCAGCTATTTCTTCTTACACACAGTTGCCTAGTCTCCAACAATGTGATATAATTGAATCTAGTTTACAGAAGGAAAGTGCAGGCATAATATTGAAGTGAAAAAAACAACAATTTATTTATTAATGCATTGAAGCAAACTAATACACATATACACATAAAAGAACAAGTAATAAAGTGACGAAATTGGGACTAAAAGGAATTAAGTGTATTTTATTATAGCCCTCATGATCAGCTGATAAAAATACAATGTGACCAGAATCGGACTTTCTTGGCGAATTGTTGCTCTTTTACAAAGGTGAACTCATACCAAATTCTTCCTAAAAGCCCTGAAACTGCATATCACAAAGTGCACTCTCCTTGCAGCTGAACAATCAGAAAAGGGCACCAGGCTGCAGAAATATCATTGTTCTCTTGCAACAGCCACAAATTATTCCATCAGAAACAAGGTCAAGAAAGAGACAATTCAACTATTCCATGAAACAGCAGAATCGGTCAAGCTACGAAAAGTAACATCTCAAGTTCAATTTATCATGTGACCTATACCAGACATAGAGTGTTCTAGAAAAGAATTTAGAAAAATATAAGAATTTTTGAGGTAATAAGTATATACTATAGGAGTGTAAGCTCTGTAGTATCTGCATACTATCCTGTGACTTCTAGTTGCACATCAGAGGTACTGAAGGAAGTTAAACACCTTGTATTGGAAGTAACCCAAGAACACAGCAGCCCACACAGCTAAAGTAGGAACTTCTCTTCATATAATAAACAAGATAATTCACATGAATTGAAGTACAAAAGCAACACAAGAGCCATGCCCACAAGTTTCTCACAAAACATATAGCCAAATGGAAGACAAACTGTCCAAAGCAGCAGTGGTGATATATGGCATATGACAAATAGAAGGATCTTGTCATATTGGATGAAAAATATCTCTACTTAAATGCTTGCCAAAGTCTGAGCAATTTATTATCGTCCTACTGGTAACAGAATATTTCAAAAATGGTAAACAAATCATGTCACAAAAGGTTTTCCAAGGGCTTTATGGTGGTTGCAGGTGTTACGACACCGGAAGTCACGTGACCCTGGTAACACGTAATGAGTATCTAGAAGGATCGGGGAACATCACGAATAATCCAGTATTTGCTAGACGCCCTCTATTCCTGTATGTAAGCGCGCCAGATAAAGCGAGACAATTAATCGGAACTTGAATTGCAGACAGGCAGAGATAGAGACGGACAATTGAGTCAAGTGCGGTAGTGACCCTAAGTAAAATGCGTGAATCGTTGTGAATTATAGCATGTGTTTAAGTTAAAGTGACTATGGAAATTAAGTGTTTTGCAAAGTTGTATTGAGAAAGAATAAACAAGTTTTATTTAAGAAAGGACTTGTATCGCCGAAGTTCTTCGGAAAGAATTTCTATGGAAAATTAACAAACGAACACAGGTTACAATTATTATAGTAAATTGAACATTAGAGTCAAGTAACATGTTAAAGTGAGTAATTCGTACTATCAGGCTAATGGGTGACACAAGTGCACTGCAAATAAATACCATTTTTAAACAGAATAAATGCCTAAAAACATGGATTAATAATTTAAAAAAAAGCATTCAACTGGTGACACATGCAAGTCAATACACCAATTCCTTTGCAAGATGAAAATACAAACATATATTGAAGTTATACTATTCACAGACAGCTCCCATGAAATTCCGTGTCTCTTAATTGCTCAAATGGGCTTTTGGGAGTTATCGCCTAATGAGTTTTGGAAAGCATGTAAAGAGAATATGAACAACATAAGTATTGGTGTATTGTGCAGAGGCCTCCTGCAACGGAAATTGTGCTTCAGGGCAATAGTCTGAAACCAGAACCATTGCATAGAATGACATGGATGATAGAAACGCCTGAGGCCTATGCTTTCATCCTTACATAATGAGTACTCCAGACTGTACTTACTAAAATTTGACATATATAACTAAATTCAGTTTTTGCTTATAAAAATTAGAAAAGTCTGTCGTTTTTTTATGTAACCAAGACTGTAAACCTAGACAATTTCATTGAATAAATCTACATGGAGTATGCTTCCATGTAATCATTATATACGTATATTTTAAAGATACAAATTAAATTTCAGTTAGTAAATACTATTTTTTTTTCTGTCTTTTTCATTGTAGTGGTCTCTGATAATGCTAAGCATGGCTGCGAATTCAGGTAGGGAAATAGAAAGCAAATTGATACTTTTTTGTGAATAAGCGTCACTAATAATAATTCTGCTGCTAAACAACAAAAGGAGAATCGAACCACAGCAATACATTCTCTTTATCTAATTATCTTTTAAAGAAACGTAAAGAGAGCTCAAAAGTATGGATAAGATATGATGAAACGTCAAACCATAATTTGATTACTCTGTTAAGCCTAGGACTACCTGAAATATGTTTCAGTAGGCCTATCTGAATCGTTCATTATACCTAAACATATTACTTAAAAAAGACGACCTATATGTACACTCCAGATAATTATGAGAACTTTTCATCTGACGTCTTTTTAAAATATTGTTGAATATATATTTTGATTTAATTATACCACAGTGATCTTCGTACAACTTTCCAAACATTTTTATTAGAATACTTTTACAGTTTTAGTTTTAATGCAACATGAATTCATATTTCTTTCAGAAAAAAAAGGGAAAAATTACGACAGACATAAATACGTGTAAGCTACAGATACAAATAGTGTACAACTTTTAAGTTTCATGATTATATTTATATTTTGTTAGCTCAATTGAGAACATAGGCATCTTATAAATACAATATTATAACTTGTAAACGTTAAACGCCATATAGTGATAAAACCTAGAGGTATGAAATTATTGTAAATGTAATGTATTTATTGTAGGTGTGAAAGCAATGAACTATTTCAACCGGCCCGTTGATAAAAATATCGGTATTGTTGCGTCAGCGAGTCACATG
>NW_013673318.1:17197-20334 GCF_000517525.1 Limulus polyphemus
GTAACAGTATATTATTTTTTATATTATTTGTCATGAATCAGTAAAAATAAAAAACAGTATTTCAAATTCTAGTAATGGTGTTTTGGGATAATGTTGCTCACTAAGTTAATTTAATTTAATTTGTTTGAAGGCCTGAATGAACCTTCGTTAGTCTTTTGTTTCCTTGTGTTACATTCACATTAATTTTCATGGGACAGGTTCGTTGTTTATTATTAAGCACAAAGGGCTATCTGTGCTCTGCCCACCACGGGTATCCAAACCTGGTTTCTAGCGGTATAAGTCCGCAAACATGCCGCTGTGCCACTGGGAGGGAGGTCATGGAATAGGATTTTGCCTTAAAGAGTGATGGGTATTTATAATAACAATGGACTGTTCGTAGCTACAAATCATCTGCACCTGTTTTATAACGTTACTATTAGTCAGTTTAGAGTAATGGAAAACAAGTAACGTCGATAGCTCCTTTCAGAAATATAAACATTGTCCTTTAAACTACAAAATTATTTTTAATCAGCACACATATATTACTAAACTTTATTAATGTAACCGACTTAATACAGCTTAAAATACCCTTGAAAAGTAATCTATGTAATATTCTAATAAAATTGATAAATAAATTGATGAGAAAAGGTTTTTCGGAAAATTTCGAACTTAAGTCTAAAGAGAAATTTAAACACATATTTGTATCTGATACTCTGTTAGTAATTAAAAGTAAGGTTTGCATGGCATATGATACATTCAAAGTCAAGCATTTGTTGGTAATTGTTTCTGTTACGTATTCTGGGTGGCAAGTGTGGCCCTGTGGTTAACATACCAGACTGTGGTTCCGAGGCTCGCATTCTATTAACGTCGAAAAAAAATTCGCTTCGTACTTTGTGTGTGTTATAAGAATGATTAGAGGTTGTTTTCTTGTAGTTATGCGCAAAGCTACGCAATGGGCTGTGCCTACCACGAGTATCGAAATTCGATTTTGATTAATTACAATAGCCCACGAGTTGGCGTTCACTAGCTGCTCTAATTTATCACTTCGAAACAGAGGGACGATTAGCGCAGGTAGCCCTCATGTAGCTTTTCGCGAAAAACAATAAACAACTATTATGCATTGTTGTGACATGTCCTTGCGAGGACTTTGATGGAAGGATTACGTGAGTGCGTCCAACCACATATCATCTGACGTAAACCCCTTATAAAACAATAGCAAGTAAAATATTTGTTTGTAAACATGATAGCACGTGATATTTCTAACCCTCTGCGCTTGCCCAGTCTCGTATGAGGTATGACGTCGGCAAGTCTACATATATAGTGGTCATGGCGAACAGATTTGATGCAATGCCGATGTGAAAGGACATAGGTTAGAGAAAGTAAGGGATTTTCGGCTCTAAAGCTGACCCTTTAAGATTGAAGCTGGCTTTAAGCCAAGCTACGTCTGTCTATCATAGGCTATAGCAAAAGAGAATGCTCATGTAAGTTTGTAGTAGTGAACAGAAATGAACATATTTTAAAAAATCCGCTAAGTTAGCAAAAACGGGTGCTCAAAACAAACACGAAGAGGAGTGAGAAGTGTGGGATCAAGTGCCTTTTTTCTTGTTAAAGTTGAGTTTAATATTTTATTTCTTACACTCGGAAGAAATGCCAGAATTTTTTAATCAACAACAAGAAGTCTACCTAGAAGAAATGAAAGGGACAGCAAGAGAAGAGCAGGAGTCTGGATATAGTGGAAGCTTAGTCGAATACAACGATATCGCTGATCACCTCTTTCTGGATACGCCGATCGGTACCCCTACCTCAGAAGTTGTGTTTTTACCATCAGGTGGGTATTGGTCACTACTACTAATGTTGTCTATAGTAAAATAGTGCATGTTATTTATGTACAGAACATTTTGTATTACAGTTTACTAGATATATTTTTTTGTTTGTATCTGTTGTCTAGAGATCCTAAAACCGAGACTTTATAATCTGCGTTTATAATTTTGGTCACTGAATTGTGAAAGTTGAAACCAAAAACGTGACAGTAAGTGACACTAAATACTGAAGCCTTTGAACAAATTAGAAATACAAAAAAGTACTTGTTAACCTTACAATTATTCTTAAGAGGAATTAACAGTATAATACTGTCATTATTAATATTATTAAGTTATTTCTTTGATTGACTACTTCAAGTCAAGTCAAGACACAAGTTTTGACAATCTAATGTACAGGAAACTGATATACTGATAATGATGAGGGCTTCTGGAGAAAAAAAAACCTATTGACTTGTATTTACATTAGGTATCTATTCTGAGCACATATATTAATTATTAAGTGTAGAAACAAAAAGAAAATAATTTTACACTCCAGATAATAATGATAAAAAAAAACTATTTTAGCCAACCTTTTGCAATTGTATTTTCATCAGTCCTAGTAGTACAATATCTGATGAACAAAATATTGCTCCAAGGCTTTGTAAAACTTTAAATTACTGTATATCCAATACCTGTACATTTTAATTAGTTACTGAAATTTATCCATGCGAGTCAATAAACCTTTTTAAATGTACTGCAGAGAGGCTACTTTGGATTAACTTTATTTTTAACACTTCCATTAAACTTGATATAACTAGATTTTTAACTTAATTGTCAGAATTTCTTGAATGAAAATTTTCTAATTGTCTCTTCAGTTAAATAGGTAATATGATAATTTATTATCATGTAAAATTTGATCCACTTCAGGAAATGGGTAAAATGGCTACAATGAAGAAACGAAGACATTTGCACATTTATATTTAATGCATACAAGCTCTGTTATTTTTGATGCTTTATTCACAAAAGTTGTGATGTGCTATGAGTAGTAGTAGCACAGTTGATGTGCTATGAGTAGTAGTAGCACAGTTGATGTGCTATGAGTAGTAGTAGCACAGTTGATGTGCTATGAGTAGTAGTAGCACAGTTGATGTGCTATGAGTAGTTGTAGCACAGTTGATGTGCTATGAGTAGTTGTAGCACAGTTGATGTGCTATGAGTAGTAGTAGCACAGTTGATGTGCTATGAGTAGTTGTAGCACAGTTGATGTGCTATGAGTAGTAGTAGTAGCACAGTTGATGTGCTATGAGTAGTAGTAGTAGCACAGTTGATGTGCTATGAGTAGTAGTAGTAGCACAGTTG
>NW_013673318.1:20344-22339 GCF_000517525.1 Limulus polyphemus
AAGTATGGGTCCTTCATAGTAGGACCACTGACTGATACTGGTTTTAACACTGGGTCCTTCATAGTAGGACCACTGACCAATACTGGTTTTAACACTGGGTCCTTCATAGTAGGACCACTGACTGATACTGGTTTTAACACTGGGTCCTTCATAGTAGGACCACTGACCAATACTGGTTTTAAGTATGGGTCCTTCATAGTAGGACCACTGACTGATACTGGTTTTAACACTGGGTCCTTCATAGTAGGACCACTGACCAATACTGGTTTTAACACTGGGTCCTTCATAGTAGGACCACTGACTGATACTGGTTTTAACACTGGGTCCTTCATAGTAGGGCCACTGACCAATACTGGTTTTAACACTGGGTCCTTCATAGTAGGACCACTGACTGATACTGGTTTTAACACTGGGTCCTTCATAGTAGGACCACTGACTGATACTGGTTTTAACACTGGGTCCTTCATAGTAGGACCACTGACCAATACTGGTTTTAACACTGGGTCCTTCATAGTAGGACCACTGACTGATACTGGTTTTAACACTGGGTCCTTCATAGTAGGACTACTGACTGATACTGGTTTTAACACTGGGTCCTTCATAGTAGGACCACTGACTGATACTGGTTTTAACACGCACGTGCACACTTGGATATAAACTAACAAGGCTCAAGTTAATAGTAGCAAACTTTTTATATCAGTATTACAGTTGTATGCAACATGACTGTGTGGGTTAATGTTATCAAAGAATTTCCACTCAATAAACAATGCTAACTTTTTTTTAAGCCAGCAAAATGCATATCAGGACAGTTCTTAAGTTTGTTTTGAAAAGAAAGTAAATCAAGATGACAGAATGTTTGTTGGGTAATTGAGGATACAATTCTTGCCAAAAAGTAATGCAAAATGTGTTCTATAACCTTTATATTACACCTATCCAACAAAGGATTTTAAACAAATTTCAGTATTAGATAGGCCAACATTTGTGGGTGAATCCAATATGTGTTGGCCATGCAATCCCAACGTTGCTAACTTTGATGCCATAAAAAATACAGAAAAATCAAAAACTGTCTATATCACTGCTTGGGACCTGCAACAAGGCATCTTTGTATCAAATATCATGTCAGTTGTTAGATACACATGTGAATAGTTGATGAACACCCCAAGTTGTGCTTTCTTCACTGAAAAATTAAGCAAAAGTTAAAGTCCAAAGTTGTCTTTATCTCTGATTGGAACCTGTAAAAAAAAAGTATCTTTGTATTAAATCTCATGTAAGTTGGCCAAAATACTGCAGAGTAGTATTTTTGAAAAAAAACCCTAAATTATGCTTTTTGTAGCATCTTGAACCCCCCCCCCCCCAAAAAAAAATCTAAAATTGGAAAATCAATTTTTTTTTGTTTATGTATTTCAATGTGTTGGGCATATGAAAATTTATATTTGTGCCAATTTTTATCTGGGAATATTGGTCCAAGGTACAATCCGACCAAGTTTCATGTCAGTATGCTGAGAATTTGGAAGAAGAAACAACAGAAAAACAGTGTCTTTCTACAGAGACATAAAAAATCACACACCATATTATGGGGAGATCTTTTCACAAATAAATTTTTCATAAGAAAGCTAGGATGTAGATTTCCAAAAGAATTGTAAAAAAATAATAATAAAATGCTAAATTTGTATTAATATAACATTTAAGGGACAACAAAGAGCTTGTTGTTTCATAGAGGAATCCATACTACATCTGAAAGTAAAACTGTGATACATCAGTTGCATTAATTCTTTTACTACTGTTTAAACATTTTAATCACATCTCCCTCTAATTGCTCCACCCCCCTTTTTTTTCTCTCTCTCTCTTTCTTTAAGAGACAAACTTTTTCCAGTTCAGGTATTGTGTTTAACTGGATTAATGTCACAAGTATGTGGGTACCTCAGGGCTCAGTCTTAAGACCTTTGTCTCTTTTTGATTTACATCAGTGACATAGATGAAGAAATAGTCAATAAA
>NW_013673318.1:23310-33589 GCF_000517525.1 Limulus polyphemus
TAAGGGCTGGCTTTAAGATTTTTTTATTTAGTTTAGAAGATGGAATAGCCGAGATGGACCAAAAGGTCCCATGTTGTCCCAAAACATTATGTTATGTTATTATCGTACTGATTTTAACAGCTAATTTAACCATTTCCAACAATTCAATGTCTTTTTTTTTTTTAAGGCAAGGATTCCAAGACTGAAAATAATACTCCAAATTGATCAACCAAACACATAGAAGATCATTTTCTCTTAAAGTTATTCCCAACAAAATTATATTTATCATTTATATCAAGGTAAAAAAAACATAGTTACCTTACATTTATCATAATTAAAAGCCAGCTGTTCATTCAACTCTTTAAATGATTTACATGTAAATCTTTGTAAAGAAGTAGCAGTATCCTCGTGGCTAGCAAAACCCAAGGTTTTAATATCATTGGCAAATTTAAACAATATATTCACCATTCCTTTATCTCTGTCATTGATGTAAATTGAAAAAAGCAAAGGACTCGTCTGGAACCATGAGGTATCTTCTCCCCCCCCCCCCCCACCCACACACACTTATAACATTAATTCAGTTTGACATGTATAAAAACATCTATATACAAGCAACTTTAATGGCATAATGCCACTGGATTTCTGAATTTTGACGAGTTTGCTACTAGCCTGTTTCAAAATTTGTAAGTTTTCTTGTATATTTTTAATACCAGTATTTCACCTTTGTTGTGTTTGCTTCATTTTAGTGTAAACCATCACAATTCTTAAAGCATTTTAAAATTGTTTTTAAAATTAGTCCAACTGAATAGTGGATAAGTAAGTTCCTTTGCCAATTAGCAAGCAAAATCATTTAGGGCTTGCTAAATTTTATATTGCATTTTTGTAGCTCATTAGTCAGATGTACTTATGAAGCCATTTGTACTGTGCCTTAACAGATTAGGGTTTTGAATTTAACTAGGATTATTATTATTTTTAATCATATAATTAGCTAACCACTGTTGAAAAGAAATCAACCTTAATACTGTAGTATTTTACATTTCACCTAACTTGGTAAGTGTAAGCCTAAATACAGTTTAAGATATTCTCCCAAATTAAAAAAAATATATTTTAGTTTGGTGTGATTTTAAATCCTTCCTTTCAGGCTTTTTCTTGCATTATACTGTATGTATTCTACTATAAAGGCATGCTGGGAAGCAAAAATAGAAAGTAGATTAGAGCATTCTTTCATTGGTTTATTATTGGTAAATGTGTGTCAAGAACATGTTGAATTATGTGTTAAAGCTGGGTTGTGTCCAATATTTGTCAAGTAGCTTGTTTACTGATGTTACTTACTCTTCAACTGAAATAACTCAATTTTAGGTTAGTTTTAGTAGAACAACCATGTATTCTTTATACTCATGATATTCATTATTTGTATAAACATCTTAGGTTAGTTTTAGTAGAACAACCATGAATATTACGAGTATAAAGAATACATTATTTTACTAAAACTAACCTAAGATGTTTATACGAACAAACATGAATATTACGAGTATAAAGAATACATTATTTGTATAAACATCTTAGGTTAGTTTTAATAGAACAAACGTGTATTCTTTATACTCGTAATATTCATTATTTGTATAAACAGCTTAGGTTAGTTTTAATAGAACAAACATGTATTCTTAATACTCGTAATATTCATTACTTGTATAAACATCTTAGGTTAGTTTTAGTAGAACAAACGTGTATTCTTTATACTCGTAATATTCATTATTTGTATAAACATCTTAGGTTAGTTTTAATAGAACAAACGTGTATTCTTATACTCGTAATATTCATTATTTGTATAAACATCTTAGGTTAGTTTTAGTAGAACAAACATGTATTCTTTATACTCGTGATATTCATTATTTGTATAAACATCTTAGGTTAGTTTTAGTAGAACAAACATGTATTCTTTATACTCGTGATATTCATTATTTGTATAAACATCTTAGGTTAGTTTTAGTAGAACAACCATGTATTATTTATACTCGTAATATTCATTATTTGTATAAACATCGTAGGTTAGTTTTAGTAGAACAAACATGTATTCTTTATACTCATGATATTCATTATTTGTATAAACATCTTAGGTTAGTTTTAGTAGAACAAACATGTATTCTTCATACTCGTGATATTCATTATTTGTATAAACATCTTAGGTTAGTTTTAGTAGAACAAACGTGTATTCTTCATACTCGTAATATTCATTATTTGTATAAACATCTTAGGTTAGTTTTAGTAGAACAAACATGTATTCTTTATACTCGTGATATTCATTATTTGTATAAACATCTTAGGTTAGTTTCTTAGATGATTGTTTCCAATTTTACTTGGAAGGGCTATTTCACACTTGAATATTTCTTAATCTTTTAAAAATACCCTTTTGTTTTTAATTATTGGGCCATAACATGAACAGTTGTGTGAACATTAGTGAAAGCTAAGTGTTAACTGTTAATGCTGTAGTGAAAACTTAAATGGCTGTGGGATGTTTACAAACCTAAACAAGTTAACTTGTAAAAAGGTTTTAGTACTAACCAATCATTCATTAAAAAAAAATATTTGAGTAAGTATAAACTACTTTCAGTAGAACACATGTTACAATTTGTGAAAATTTTATAAATAGGATGGAACCATAGGAAAGATAAGGATTTGATTAATTAGAAAATCAACACTGTTGGCAACAGCTAACTGATAATGTTAAAACTAATGGCAATAGTTTTTGTTTTTAAAAGTAATCAAAATGTTTAAACTGCAGATGAGGGGAGACAAAATTTATTGACTGGGGCCTGATTTTAGTGAGCCAAATGCTTATATAATTAGAAACTTCAAAGAATATTCCAGAAAATATGCTTGACCTTGAGCCATCCTATCACTTGCTGCAAGGGTACATATTCTGTGAAGGGTCTCAGAAGGAACCAGGAGAGGGTGGGGGCAGGGTAACGAGTGACAAATTACCTTTGCTGTTATTTGTAACAATTAACCAAAGCATTTTAATATGATAATTCTTTATGTTTATACAGTTTTAATTTTAAACACTTGGAATTTATAAGATTGACTCTGAGATAGTTAAGCTTTTATCTTCTCGTACAAGAAATAATATTAGCAATTTCAGATGCATTTTGTGTAAAATACTGGAAGTAACCCGAATCCTGTTCATATTAATCCCTTCATAATTAGAAACCCCCGGGAGATTAAAATCTGATAAACAACAGAACCACATAAGGTTTTCTTAGGATAATGCTTGATAGATCAGTTACATTAGTTATA
The DNA here is from genome assembly GCF_000517525.1 of Limulus polyphemus. Classification (NCBI taxonomy): domain Eukaryota; kingdom Metazoa; phylum Arthropoda; class Merostomata; order Xiphosura; family Limulidae; genus Limulus; species Limulus polyphemus. Next base: position 26,584 of record NW_013673318.1, read on the forward strand.
AAGTTCTGGTATGGTCTATCCGGTCATGTAGTGTACATTTAAAGATTTTGTTAGATAGGTATGTGAATGTAAAGGGCAGCTACATACAAGCTGGCTGATATGTATTTATTTTTCAGTAGAGAGAGAAAAGGTTTTGTTAGGTTACGATTATTCTCAAGTATTTTAAAATGAACTCTTTATGTGAATTACTATTTTGAGATTAAACAATTGGAAATAGGTATTTATTAATGAGGACAAGGTGGTGAAGTTGGGTGGATTTTGTTGTTGTTAAATGCCCCTATTTAAAGTTAGGCCAAGGAAATCCTTGCCAGAAACAAAGATTTCTGCTAAAAGACAAACATCGAGAAGTTTGTGCAATTATTATTATTCAAACTAATATTGTTGTAACACTTGACATGTTTGTCTCTAACAATTTAATTGAACCTCTTATTTAATTCATGTTTTTTTTAAATGCTGTTTTATTTGGTCAGAATAGACCAACGTGAAATTTGCAATCATGAAGATGATCTTTCAAACTCAAATGCTCATAATTGTAAAGCCAGTTTTGAACGTGCACTTCAGTGGGCTAATTTTTTTATCCAACTTGTCATAGCAAGTGTTAAACAGATTAATCAGACCTTTATCATATTTAAACCCATATCTGCTCAACAGAATTTTTTTGGCAGGTCTCCTAATAAATTTACACGAGAAGTGTAAAATACACCAGAACTACCCTTTGTTTCCTTGTTTTATGAATTTAGTTATAATAATGAGTACTTCACCATCTTATATATATCTTTGTGTGTGTGTGTGTAATATACACCAAAAGCTTTTCGTATAGTGCCAAACATAAAGGAGGCTATCAAAGTTTTCTACTCTTTAATATTAACTTTTAACCCTAAATCGTCATTATGCAGACCCCAGTTAAAATTTACTATTAAAAAGTGTAAAACTGTACATCTAGAAGAGCCATTGGCTGAAGAGTAGTGTTAGACATGTGAAAGCACAACCAACCTTCAGAAACCAAAAAATACAAATAAAAACACACTGTATTTCGGAGCTGGTAGTGTGTTTAATATTTTGTATATATTATGCTTGAGAATATTGCTTTCTTCTGTATTTCATTATTGTGTGTGTATTTATTTAAAATAATTTATTTATATTAACATTTTGGAAGAAGCAAAATAAAATATTATAATCTTAAGAGAATTTATTCTTTTAATTTTTTTTAAACCACCACCACCAATTAAAAAAACAGCTGTGTCCTTCCATTTTACAGCACCTTTGAGATATTGGTAGAATGACTGGTTTATCCTATCAAATCTTATTTCATGCAAGACAACTTTATTTGTGTTTGAAAATTTGCAAAATTTTCAACGGTAGCATCAAACTGAATATTGGCCAACACTTTTTTTTTAGATCTGATAGAAACTTAAGAATTAATCTTGTGGTCCATATGGTTAGAATATCAATTCTTTGACCCACAAATGCCCATGACCTTTGCAAAATCTACTTCAAAAAATATTTTCTGTAGTTCTATAAAAAAAAAAATGGTTTGGTCAAAATAATGGCAATGAATGCAGCCTTGGTTAGCTTGCCGACTATGGAGCTGAGGTTCCTTAGTCCACATCCTGTTATCGGGCCCAAAAAATCTTACTCTGCACTTTGGGGCCGTGTGGGGGGTGCATTATAAGAGTGATGGTCAAATCCCACTATTTCATATAACAAGAGAAGCACAAAAGTTGGCAGTAGGTGTTGTTGACAAGTTGCCTTCTCTCTTGTTGCAGTGCAAAATTAGGATGGCTGGTGGAGATAGCCCTTGTATAGCTTTGCCCAAAATACATTAACTAGTGTTATTTATGTGTATATATAATATACTCATATGGGCTGATATAGTTTAAATAATGGGGAAACTTGGTTTTACTTAAAACCTAATTTCCCTGTTAGTTCAGTATGCAATTCTTTTTTATTTCCATTTCAAGTGGGGAGTCATAGGGGGATCAAAAACTATCACTTTTCCAAGTCAATCCCAAATACTACAGTGCTCCTTTTTTTTTTTCATTTTGTGTTGAAGCAGTGTAGAATAAAAGAAACAGTTTGCATCATTTTCATAATTTCTAAGATTCTGTGAAAATTAACACTGATTGTACATCTTATTGCCATCAAAAACGTAAAATCGGCTTTTATCAGAATCTATCTAGCCATTTCTGCTACTCTAGCTCAGACACATGATATAGTATTTAATACTAATAGTAATGCTTTCTGTTCAGACTAATAACTCTCGCCAGTGTAGTGTTACTAGCAAAAATTCCCAAGAAATGTGATCCACGACAAGTAGGCCTAAGTTGATTGACCTACCATCATTATGACAGCGTGATTAATAAATAGCTTTGGTTTCTTATGACTACACGCTTTATGTTACGACTTAATCATACTGTGGTATTAATAGTGACAAAAACTTCGTCATCAAATCTTAAGCTCAGTTTCTGAGAAATTCAAGTTTCTCTTTTATATAACATCATTGTGCATAGATATTTCCAGTCTTCACTCTTTAAAGATAAAGCTTCTAAACATCTTTTTTTTCCCCTCCTCCTCGTTTGAAATTAGCTTTTCTCTTTTTACAACATGTTGATATACGTGATTTCTAATTCACCGAGATATGATGTACTGATTATATAAACGTTTTAAGTGAATATTTTTTTGATAACATTCGCGCTAAAACTTTTTTTTTTATCATTAATGGATGCTTTGACGTACAGCACCTAAATGAAGGCATGGTCACAGACAGTTTTTCTGTCACGAGACTTAGTCTTGGCGCTTTCCTCCGCCATTAAGGTACGTGTAGTGCACTCGAGAGTCTTGTTTTCTATAGTTTAAACCATCCGGTAAAGTAAGGGAGAACAGGAAATAACGAATGGGTTCTAACATTTTCATTTTTATTGGGAGCTGGGCTGGAGAGTTATTGTGTGAATGATCAGTGAACTGTGATATATAATGTTTGTAATTATTATTTATTCAAATGATTTTATCTAATTAATAACATGTGAATAATGATAATATCATGTTGGTAATAACTGCGTGCGTGTATACGCTGTTCTGTTTTCAGAGTTTTTGTTTGTATTGAATGACCTTTTTATAATTGTTGTTAATACATAACTAAATATATAGATAACTCGATCAGGTAGTTCATTTCATAAGTTTATCTGAACTTAGTGAAATTTTGATTTTCAGAGTTCCTTCAAACCCCCCAGTGTGACAACTATTAACATCTGTATTAATAGTAAGATAACAGTCTCCTTTTCTCTGGACAAAAAGGTTCGTGGATCTTGTAAACGAAGTGATCTGTTGTGAATGGATTGAAAGAAGCTGTGTTAATATATGAAGCAAGAAAACGAGACATTTAATTAAGATTTGCTGACCATGCAGGTTGTAGGGGCTATTTTGTTGTGATAGGTTTAATTGAAAAGCAAAATGAACTGGATTTAAAGGTTAAGTAAAGTTAACTCACATGACCAGCACGTCGTGGGCCCTTCAGGACAAAATGACTTTTCTTCTCAAAGGTCAAAATAAACTGATTTGAAATGGCCAGAAACTGCACGTATTCACAAAGCCCCTCTCTCTTTGATTGACCAACTGGTGAATAAGCATTATTCCATGTGATAGTCAAACAGCCCTATACAAAAGGACATACCATGAAGTCGTAAATAACTTTATTGACCAATCAAGCTACAAAAAAAGAAAAATAATAATAACAACTTAGGCCGAATTTTTTGCACACGATCTCAAAAAGATTTATTGTGTTCCAAAATTTGTAAATTTCGTTGGTGAGATATATATATATATATAAGAAAAAAATTAAATAAGACTTGTAAGGGCGAAGGGAAACAAAAGTTTCTGAACACCCCGGGTTGTCTTTCTAGCCCCAGAAATTAATTCTGAGAAGTGAAAGATTTTTAAACCTAAATTCCTGCCACAATTTGATTTGTGGGAAATGGATTTGTATACTGCAGTATAAAGTAGATAAAAACTCAATGAATCCCCCTATCGGATAACATTTTAGTTAAACTATACTTCCCAAACACAACTTTCTGGATTTTTATAAACATTTTAATTTGAGTAATAGAGAATCTAAACTTCTCGAAAGATACGATACTAAGTCCTATAAAGAGTTAAATTTTAGTTGTTTGTCCGCTAACGCTAGATCTTAATTTGAAAAAAAAAGTGTGTTTGATAACTAGATCATTGGACCGTTGCCAAAGCTTTCAGTATTTATTGCCTAGGGCAGATAAAACAGGTTGTGTACGAGTCGTACCTATTATTGAAAACTGAATAAGGCGTTTATATATATATATAAAACAGAAAGTAAGACTAAATAGTCAACATTACCAAAAAATAATTTGAAATTTTTAGAGCAATATCAAGAAAAATAAGTTAATAATAATCTTTTTTTTTAACTAAATAATTTCTTGTATATTATAAACCATAAACTTAATTTAATGTGTAATGACGTAAATTAAATTGATAAAAATACAATTTACCACTGAAACAGTTGTTGTGGAAGTGTTTGATGCTATAAATATCGTCTCGACTATTGTTATGTCTGTCGTACACAAGCTTGTATTGGACGAAAGGCGTCGTTGGCACTGGATATAACATATAATGGTGTGGTTGATTATATTATTAACAAGCTTTACTTTCCGAGAATCTACAAAGAAAACATTCAAATACTGTTTTTCAATTAAACGTAAATAATCTAGATTAAGCACCATATTTTCCAAATTTATTTATTCTATAATTTTATATATCATACAATTGTCTTTTCTGTAAGGATTAGTAATAGTTTCACAATTCCTACTGACTTTACACAGTCAGTTACTTCCGCCGTCTTACTTCTGTCTATTTCAAGTGGCGCCAGAAAATTTATTGAAAAAATATATAAAATTGAATCTTGTATGGAAAGACGCACTTTCATATTTCAAAGTCCTCATCAGCTAACTCTCAGTTTAAGAAACATTAGCACTATTTAAGGTATTTGATCCAACCTTCTTTTTTTTTAACCAAAGCGTAAACTTGTTAATGATCCTTGGTTTTATTTAAAACCTATCATATTTACTTGTGTGAAAAGTGTAAACATCTGGTTTATGTAAAGGATAAACTTGCCTATCGTTGCACTTCAAATTAAGATTTTTACGAACAACCTTTTATAGTATCAAACAAATCTTATTTTAAAAAAATTGCTTAGTCGGTAAGAGGTCGAGTAAGTAAGGAGATCAAAACTGGGGGCCGTAGCAAATACAAAATTATTTCACAAAAGAAAATTTGCACGCGTGTGTGTGTGGGGTAGGGGGGGGGTAAACTGGCAAGTTAAATCCAACAAATGTTAGAATATTGGTCTTTAAATATAGAGTTTGCAATGAGAGTAATTTACTTGGTATCCATAAGATGCGGAGTGTTGTGAGATGCTTTGTACTGGTTGAGAAAGTTTGAACCCCTGGATTAAATTATCTGACAGACGCGTGTTGAGAGTAATTTACTTGGTATCCATAAGATGCGAAGTGTTGTGAAATGCTTTGTACTGGTTGAGAAAGTTTGAACCCCTGGATTAAATTATCTGACAGACGCGTGTTACATTACTTGCTAGCTACGAAATGTGCTTACCGAACCTAGAATTGAAGCTTGCTTAATGAAGGAATGAAGCACGCGCGTACACCACATCTCGCATGGTGTATATATAGCAAAGACCACCTGACTTTAAAGTTTGTGAAATAGTGTATAGTGTTTGTTTTTTAATTAAGCACAAAGCTACACAATGGGCAGTTTGTGCTCTGCCCGCCACGAGTATCGAAACCCGGATTCTAGCGTTAAGTCCGCAGACATACCGCTGTGCCACTGGGGGGGGGGGCAAAGTGTATAGTGTCAAAACGTTATTGCTCTACACATAAGTGCATCCTTTAATTATGTTGTTCTATTTATCTTGCATTTCATATGAACTTGAGAAGTCCCGTTCTTCTGATTTTTGTAATAACCCGTATTGGTGAATAGCGCGATTGATGGAATCCTAGTGTTGTTTGTTTTTTTCTCCCAGGAAAGATGTACCAAATCAAATAGTTGAACAGACAGTGATGATTCTACTACATTTTAATTTTATTGTATCGAGTGTTAGATGTTTCTTTCCATCTTATACCTGCTGGCCGTCATCCGTGACAGGTTTTAGATAACATTTACGAAGAGGCTGCTGTTGAAACCGAAAGTCGCTATAAAATCGAATTTCTAGGTCACTATGAAATCTTACGGTTTATTTTTTCATTATTTTAATTAGGTCACTTCAATAATATCTTAGTATTTCACTTTTCCAACCAACGAAACCTTAAAATTGGTTTCAGATGTAAACATTTATTTAAAACAAACATCTTGTAAGATTTTTAAAAAATAGTTTTTTACGCTATTTTGTTTTAATTTCACTTCAGTTAAGTGGACCCCCCCCCCAGTGGCATAGCGGCATGTCTGCAGACTTGCAACGTTAGAAACCGGGTTTCTATACCCGTGGTAAGCAGAGCACAGATGGCCCTTGTGTAGCTTTGTGCATAATTGCAAACAAACAGTTAAGTGGAGCAGCATGTGTTTTTGGATGTGTTGTGATTAGTGCTGAACGATTCCCAGTCTAGCAGCAGCACGTGTTTCTGGATGTGTTGTGATTAGTGTTGAACGATTCCCAGTCTAACAGCAGCACGTGTTTCTGAATGTCTTGTGATTAATGCTGAGCGATTCACAGTCTAGCAGGAGCACGGGTTTCTGGATGTCTTGTGATTAGTGCTGAGCGATTCCCAGTCTAGCAGCAGCACGTGTTGTGATTAGTGCTGAGCGATTCCCAGTCTAGCAGCAGCACGTGTTTTTGGATGTGTTGTGATTAGTGCTGAACGATTCCCAGTCTAGCAGCAGCACGTGTTTCTGGATGTGTTGTGATTAGTGCTGAGCGATTCCCAGTCTAGCAGCAGCATGTGTTTTTGGATGTGTTGTGATTAGTGCT
>NW_013673318.1:34316-36653 GCF_000517525.1 Limulus polyphemus
GTTGTGATTAGTGCTGAGCGATTCCCAGTCTAGCAGCAGCATGTGTTGTGATTAGTGCTGAACGATTCCCAGTCTAGCAGCAGCATGTGTTGTGATTAGTGCTGAACGATTCCCAGTCTAGCAGCAGCATGTGTTGTGATTAGTGCTGAACGATTCCCAGTCTAGCAGCAGCACGTGTTTCTGGATGTCTTCTTGTGATTAGTGCTGAACGATTCCCAGTCTAGCAGCAGCATGTGTTTTTGGATGTGTTGTGATTAGTGCTGAACGATTCCCAGTCTAGCAGCAGCACGTGTTCCTGGATGTCTTGTGATTAGTGCTGAGCGATTCCCAGTCTTGCAGTTCGATTGTGATTGTCAATTATTTTAATCAGACTATTTTTAGAAGAAAAAAAACTCTGGAAAAAAAGACACAATCAATAAAAAAAAGTAAATAGAAATAACAAAACATGATTTGGTGTCTATTAAATCTAGGTAAATAATACGGAACATTACATAAGAAAGAATAGTTATCTGTAACCGAGTGTTATTAATAACCCTTGTAAGTATGAAACTGTGTACACGTATATATTTAAATAACTACTCGTCGTGTATTAGTGACTAACAAGTTATTTCGTTTGACTAAAATTGGTTGCTCTGCTGCGCTTGTGAAAGTATTGGCACATTGTTTATAATTTGATACAAATTTTGGGAGGTGTGGCTTGTATTCCTTCAAGCCCCCCCCCCTCCCAGAACAACAGATCCCATAGCAGTCTGATGTACAAATGGTTGCAGTTATCGCCCAATCAAATCAATTGACCCGTCCCTCCCCCCTGTAGCAATGTATAAATTAAACATATTTTTAGTGCGCAGTTGGTCCCCCCCCCACCTCCTTATTCCCTCACCTCTCGCACCCTTCTGTGGCTTCCACAACTGTTTTACGACCATTGCCAGATCTCTTCGATCAGAAGTTTGAGCACTAAAGTGATGTCATCCAAACTATTTACTATGTTACACAGCGACCTGAACTTGAATGAATAGGACATTTTTTATTTTTTTCAGTATTTTATCCCAGTTGTATTCCTTTTCACCATTGACGCATGTAACTCTTAATGATAATTTCTTAATTATGTGCAAACTACATTCAACGTTTTAAGTACGAAGGAGAGTGTGTTTACATTCTGTCATCACAAATCAAAATTTATCTTGTAATAGCACGGGGTGTTTGTAAGCTGTTACGAAAATAATCTGAAAGCCATAGGGAGTTTCAGTTGTAGAGGAGAAAGTGACCTTGAAATCTACCTAGTAAACACGCTATTTGCCTACGGAATTTTCCAGAAGCCGCAGCTTGTCATAGTCACGTGGTGGTGTTAGGGATTGCGCAACAGGCTGAACTGATCAGACCGGAAAGTAAACAACAAAAGACTGGTTTTTGTAAGCGAAAAACTTGTTATCATCCTGAGATAACTGTTCAGTTATTGCTGCATAAACTTTTCGTCTATCTTGATTTGTTTTTTTGTCTTCACGGTAGACTTTGGCTATGGTATAGAAGTACTGTTAGACATTAGTAGTGTATAAGAACTTGCAAAGAATTACATTGTGCGATTGATTAGTTATTGCTTTGTAACGTGAATACGTGTAATAGGTTGTATATTTTGAATATTGTAGGTGTTACAATTTAAATATGGAGAATTGAAGTTATTGACATACATTTTAGTTACCCATCTTGAAATAAAGTGTATGAAAAAAGTGATTATAACTAGTCATCTAATTATTTACTACATATCATCTCCTAATTATTTACTACATGTCATCTGACATGTAGTAAACAATTAGGGTAGTAAACAATTAGGAGATGACATGTAGTAAACAATTAGGAGATAATATCTAATTATTTACTACATATCTAATTATTTACTACATGTCATCTCCTAATTACATACTACATGTCATCTCCTAATTATTTACTACATGTCATCTCCTAATTATATACTACATGTCATCTCCTAATTATATACTACATGCCATCTCCTAATTATTTACTACATGCCATCTCCTAATTATTTACTACATGTCATCTCCTAATTATTTACTACATGTCATCTCCTAATTATTTACTACATGTCATCTCCTAATTATTTACTACGTATCTAATTATTTACTACGTATCTAATTATTTACTACATATCTAATTATATACTACATGTCATCTCCTAATTATTTACTACATGTCATCTCCTAATTATATACTACATGTCATCTCCTAATTATATACTACATGTCATCTCCTAATTATATACTACATGTCATCTCCTAATTGTTTACTACATGTCATCTCCTAATTGTTTACTACATGTCATCT
>NW_013673319.1:0-4986 GCF_000517525.1 Limulus polyphemus
CACTTCTTATGTATTCAAAATACTCTTAATCTTTAAAAAAATCATTTTTAAGACAAAATACTTTACTTTTAATGAATAAAAACCCTATAACCCGAGCGCCCCCGAAAAGTGGATCTCTCTTCTTCCGGAGCAAACAGTTTGCCCCCAGAGAAGAAAGGGCCACCCTTCGAAAGCGCTCGTGTTATAGGGTTTTTATTCATTAAAAGTAAAGTATTTTGTCTTAAAAATGATTTTTTTTAAGATTAAGAGTATTTTGAATACATAAGAAGTGATTTAATGTGCTCTGATACCAGTAGACCGTCTTTATGGATATACTGGGTGGGGTAAAAATTACTATAATAAAATTATCTTCAATACTCTTGGCAATATAATATCAGCTGAAACTACCATACAGTACCAAACCTTTTATCCCTCTTGTATTATTAAACGTTTTGTTTTTACTAAACTTTTATATATTTACGTTTGGTACTACGTTTCGTCTTCATTGTTAAATGATATTGCTAGCCTGTCCTTTCTACTTATTACGCCCTGAGGAGATGGTGCTACAGATACACAGCTGTTTCGCTTTACTATTGTTATTTTCTTGAATTTCAAGTTAAAGATAATAATGGTGTCATGAAAACTTCAAGTTAAAGATGATAATGATGTCATGAAAACTTCAAGTTAAAGATAATAATGATGTCATGAAAACCTCAAGTTAAAGATGATAATGATGTCATGAAAACTTCAAGTTAAAGATGATAATGATGTCATGAAAACTTCAAGTTAAAGATAATAATGAAGTCATAAAACTTCAAGTTAAAGATAATAATTATGTCATGAAAACCTCAAGTTAAAGATGATAATGATGTCATGAAAACTTCGAGTTAAAGATAATAATGAAGTCATAAAACTTCAAGTTAAAGATAATAATGATGTCAAGAATTTAAGGAAACTTTTGTATTAAACATTTTATTTGGTATTACCGTGTCTTTAATATTTATTATAATTTTTTATGTTGCGATAATCTATATACTATTAAAACGCTGAGATTGTTTGTTTGTTTGTTTGCTTGTCTGTAATTAAATACAGCAAAAACGGCGCATAATAGTGCCATATTTGTAATGAAATGAGAATAGAAACAGAATAAAACAAATTTCGTTAAAATCGGGCCACGACTTACCGAGTTGGCGTCGTTTTTCGGGTCACTTTTATGAAAATTTCTAACATGAGTAATTTTACATCACACTACCGTTCGCGCTCTTTATGAAACTTCTTCGTTCAAATCTATTTCCCTGTCAATGTTCCCATCTTCATTAAAAGGCGTATGATGACAAAAACAAGATCTTGAAGAATTTCTCAATAATGTGCCTTGGTTAAGGTAGGTAATTCGAAGAAAAAATGAAGTGTTACTGTTTCTTATTTCTAGAAGGTTTAAGAGAAAAGACCGCAACATAATGAACTAATTAATCACAACACCTGAAAACTCTGATTTCACTTTTTTAGAAAAAAGAAATAGTCTTTCCTTTTACTCCCGATCAACAATAAAATATCTGTTCTTGATTTAGGAATAACACGAATGGATTGAAATATTTAATTAAATTATCTCAAAATAAACCTTCATTTCGGTGCAATATTGAAATTAGCTTGATTTCTTCATAACCTCTGAATAGTGGGTGACCCAAAAGATCACGGGTGAACTAGTATCTATTATAATTGTAAGGCTTTTAATATTTGCTATACTAACTAATTTAGATCTGATGCTCTATAACTGTTTTCACTTCGGTATATTTTATTTTAATTTACGCTAATTCCAATTGAAACGTTTCAAGTATTTTGTCCAGAATATGTTTATAATTTTGAATGTTGTACGAAATAATAATTACTTCAACAAATGAAAGTATGTAGTTAAAAAGAACAGTAATGCATTAATTTTTTTAAATAACTTACTAACGAGATCATGCTTTATATATAGTGGTAGAAACCTTAGAAATATGTAATCCGATTTTTTCTCATAGTATAGCTTTATTTTGGCAGCAATTATATAAATCATAATATATTTAAATAAAAGGTTTCTTTGAGGAATAAGTGGATTGAAGTAAACAACTCAAAGGTTATTCATATATATTTTTCTGTTTAATTAGACCTGAGTGAATCTTGTGATATAAAGAAATGATACATAACAAGCTATGTATATCCTATGCCTCACTTACATTCAAAAACGAATTTATACATTACCTCTATTATTTGCTAAAAGATTAAAGATTTCCTCATCTATAATACACTGAAAAAGAGTAAAATCTGGATTTCTCAGTTTATTTTTCATTACATTAAGGGTGTAACTAAAGATATTTCTTAACCTGTAGATCTTTAATTTCCTGGTGAACTGGTAAACAATAAAAGTGGTACAATTTAACCTGTTTTACTATTTCTCTGGTCTTCACAAAGCGTTGAAAAACTCCGTTAGTAAATAAAATAGGTTAATTAATGTGTCATACAAAACAAAATATTACTTGTGTGTATCTTGTTTAGAATTTAAACACTCAGCTAAAATTATTATATTGTTTTATTAAGCATGTCAGTTCGATTATCATATTCGATAATATCAGTCTATTCTATGTAGTCCTAATTACTTGGACTAACGTTAAAGTGTGGTGATTAAACTTATACGGTTGAAACGAGAATACACAATATTTGTATATACACACGAAATGGTTATTCCTTTTCCCTAATATATAGATAACATATTTGTTAATATACAATTAAACCTATTCGACCTACTTATGAGCCATGTTTTTATGTTCCTGGTCGCTTGATACACATTTGGGCTGTCAGTCATTATTGTCACTTTGTTTCTTCATCTACACTTGAACAATATACTGAAGCTGCTCGGGAAGGCCCAGAAATATCAGATGGAAGTGCCTTTGATCAGGAACAAGATAAACACAGTCCATAGCTGGTTATATAGCTGTACGTTATACGTTAGCACGTCTAATAACACATGTGATGTAGTATAAAATAAGAGAAAGAAACACGTGATACTCTTACCATACCACATTTCTCTTCCCTTTGTCTTCATGACTTCATTATGATCTTTAACTTGAGGTTTTCAATAATCAGCGTTAATATCTCAAAAAAATTAGTTCACAATATTGGAACTACAAAAAACAACAATTTATCATTGAGCGAGTTTTTCTATTCATTCGGAATTTTAGAACAGGGACGGATTGGGCCACCTGTGACGTCTGGGCCAGTTGGGTGAGAACCTAGTTATACTGTCCCAGTGTTTCCGACTCACCTACTGTAATCTATTTCTATATATCATCCTGATTACTGAGTATTTGGCCGGGCCGTTTTATCCTCACAATTCACCCCTGATTTAGAAAGAACGAATTCAAACGGTAACAATAAAACGTTGCAGCATACACATGTTTAATAAATAACATTGTTAAGAGAAACTATTATAGAGAAAGGCTTAAATATAAGTATAAACACTGTATCTTTAAAATAATAATAAATAGCAAATTAAAACACTGAATCCGGAATTGATTAAATTAATGACAACAGGGAAGAGTTGATGTTATTATTTAGTGTTGGATGATCATTGAAAATGGAGAGGCTTTCATTAATAAAGAGTTCGTATTCTGTGGTTCCGGAGTCTAGAGTGCACAGTATTTTGCTAGGGAATAACTGTTTAATAATTATTTTAATTGTTTCCTCAATTGGATTGTTAATAAATTACGACTGAATATCAAAGTTAATATCATAACGAACTGGTCTGCATCAGGAAATTTAGATATCTCTTAGGCAAAGGAAAAAGAATGTTTAACAGTAAATTCATTCTTAGTTAGTGAGCTTAATGCAGGTACAAGATACTTAACAAGTTTGTAGGTGTCGTAACCAACAGTAGATAGAATCTTAGTTAGTGAGCTTAATGCAGGTACAAGATACTTAACAAGTTTGTAGGTGTCGTAACCAACAGTAGATAGAATAGGTATGAGAGGTAAATCATTTTTGTGTATTTTCGGTAAGCCATACATAAAAACAGCGCGGGAATCTGTGGGATAAAGTTCAGTAAAAGTGGTGTCAGAGATGAGTTTATAATTTGTAAAATATCATGAAGTCTGTTCCTCTCGCTTGAGGTAAGTTTAAACCAATCATTACAGAGAGATTTAAACTTTGTTCTATCATTTAAAATGTCTTCCATTTTGTAGACATAATCAGATCTCATTAAAAGGACGACACCTGTATCTTTATCTGACCGAATTACAACAACGTTTCAGTTCTTTTAAGGCAGAAAAGTCAACTTGTGTAATAGAAGAAGAGTTTTTATAAGGTGTTGAATATAAGGTGTTGAAGTTATAAAAATAGGACAATGTCACATTTTTAAATTTAGTTTTTATAAGGTGTTGAAGTTATAAAAATAGGACAATGTCACATTTTTAAATTTAGTTTTTATAAGGCATTCTATATTTGTGTTTTATTTTAGTTAAAACAAATACGTGCACGTCACCTACAAATACGTGCACACGAGCACATGGGAATTTCAGCAAGAAGCGAATATAAGCTAAGTAGTCCACCCAAGTCTTGTATCAGATTGATTGTACAGTTAGAATAACAACCACCCTATATTTCTAGAAAACTTTAAAATGCTCCCACTAACTAAGATTCTATCTACTGTTGGTTACGACACCTACAAACTTGTTAAGTATCATGTACCTGCATTAAGCTCACTAACTAAGATTCTATCTACTCTTGGTTACGACACCTACAAACTTGTTAAGTATCATGTACCTGCATTAAGCTCACTAACTAAGATTCTATCTACTGTTGGTTACGACACCTACAAACTTGTTAAGTATCTTGTACCTGCATTAAGCTCACTAACTAAGATTCTATTTACTGTTGGTTACGACACCTACAAACTTGTTAAGTATCTTGTACCTGCATTAAGCTCACTAACTAAGATTCTATTTACTGTTGGTTACGACACCTACAAACTTGTTA
>NW_013673319.1:5907-9028 GCF_000517525.1 Limulus polyphemus
GAAAGACATAACTCAAATGGCGACAAATATTTATTATATTAATATCAGACGAGTTTATAAAGATTACAAAAAACATGTAATATAATAATAGTGATACAACATAAACAAATTTGAAAACACATGTTGCAAAAGTCTTCACCCTCCTCAGCTTTTAACATAATTGATTTAAGTTTACATCGCTACCCTGCTAAAGTAAATACAAATGACTCTGTACAACTCTATCAGATACCAATGTATATTATAGAGTGATGTGAAAAAATACGCTAGGTCATATAGAGCCATCAGTATTTATTTAAGCAGAGTATTTTGAAAGTTAAAATTTGGTTTACCGTTACATATTGAAAATGATGAGAACAGAACTCTCTACAGCCCTTAGGGAGAAGATAGTTCAGAAGCACAATTCTGGAGAAGGTTATTAATCAATTTCACAGGTTCTCAATTTGCCATTAACTACTGTAAAATCGATTGTGAAGAAACGGAAAGTGTATCACACTACCTCAACCTTACTAAGATTAGGTCTCACTAAGAAAGTCTGCGCTCGAGAAGCAAAAAAAAATCGTCAGAGAAGCAATTGTCAAGCTAACAGTGACACCGAAGGAGCTGCAGACTTCAATAGCAGCAACTGGAGCTACTGTACACCCCTCGACAATATCACGTTCCTTACATAAGTAGGCTTGTAAGCAAGAAAGAAACCACTACTGACGAAGAAGCATCTTAGATCGCGAATGGACTATGCTCGTAAACATTTCAATAAACCTAAAACAATGTGGCAGAAAGTTCTATGGTCAGCAGAGACCAAAATATAACTTTTGAGTTAAATGACAAACGGTATGTACGGCAGAAACACCAAGCATGGTGGTGGGTCCATAATGCTGTTAGTATGTCTATCTGCAGCTGGCACTGGAGAACTTGAACACATTCAAGAGATCATGGACAGTGCAAAATATACACAGATGTTGGAGGTAAACATCTGAAGAAGTCCTTTGAAAAACTAAAACTTGGTCGAAGGTTTACATTTCAACAGTACAATGATACCAAACACAGCACAATGATACCAAGAATGGTTTCGGAGAAACAAAATTAAAGTCCTTGACTAGCCAAGCCAAAGATCAGACCTACATCCATTCGAGAATCTGTGGAGAACCTTGAAAATTGATGTACATCGAAGATATCCTCCCAACAAGAACTGAAGGATATCTGCAAGCAGGAGTAGAGAAAAATATATCTCCAGTATACTGTGCAAACCTTGTGGAGGGTTATCCAAAACGACTTTCAGATGTCATTGCTGCCAAAGGAGCTTCAATCAAATATTAACTGTATATTCATGTTAGGGGTGAAGAATTTTGCTATGTGTGCTTTTAAGATTTTGTTTTGTGTTATATTATTAAATACGGTACAAATGCACCGTTTATTCTCTATAATCTTTAGAAACTGGTCTGAGATTAATAACTATTTTTGGTCCATTTCAGTTTTGTCTTTCATGAGAAAATAACTAAAATTGGTTACCAGTACTGGGAGGGAGGTGAAGACTTTTGCAAGACACTGTATATATATATATATGACACAACGACTTGGAAACATAATGAAATATTCTAATACATACTACACGTTTCGACATAGCATTGGTCTGTCTTCTTCAGATCCAAACAAAGAGGTTTATATACAGAACACGAATGTTTCTAGGGACTATAAGTAACAGGGTGTAACAACGGGGTGTTATCATGTGATGACAAATATTGTAACATAGTGATTACCTAAAGGACGGTTAGAGGGAGGGTGAATAAACTTTATCAGATGTTGTTAATGATACCAGGGCCGTTGTCACGGTTTAAAGATAAAACATCTGTTTTGACAATTTCAATGCTTTCAAGAATATTTCGTTCTATTTTATGTTTTGGTTGGTGTAAGTAGGACATTTTCCCCAAATAATCCTATGACTGGTTTCAAATTCATGATGAAACCAAATTTTTCAAAATCCCCTCTACGCACGTGGCTTTGGTGTCTTTTCTCATAATTTCAAGAAATTGGTCAGTTTGTCCAATGTATTTCTTACCACATTCTATGCTATATATATATGTCTTGTTTTAGGTCGTTCTTTAGAGCTTGTTTTAATGTGGGTGATAAAACAGTTATCTTATGTGAGGGGGTTATATATACAATTCTTACTTCCAGTTTTAAGTTATGAATTAAACGGTTATTTCAATAGCCATTTGAGGAACAAAAGGAAACAAGACGAACTTGTTATGGTTTATCTTAGTGATAAGGTAAACACTGGAATTAGCGTAGAATTGTTTGTGATTTTAAGTTTGATGAAAGTTCTGTCTGTGATGTCAGGACTGAAACTTCTAGATACAGCAACATTTTCTAAGTAGTTAAGTTCAAGGTATAAGTCCGTTTTATGAATATGGAATTTAACTGCACGGTTTACGAGAGTATAGTTTAAAGAAATCTTTTGTGGCAGATGGTGATTAGATCTTTGGTGTGGATACAGCAAAGGTTTTCATGTGTATGTTGGTGATCATATTCTTGTTTACTATTATAACTTTAACATCTACAAGGGGAAGCCATTTTCAGATTCTATTTCATATGTAAAGGTTATAATATTCGGTCCTATAGTGTTTAAAAGTTCAACAAAATCGCCAACATGTGTTAAAGATATCGTCCACGTAACGCCCAAAATGTTTTTCTTCGAAAAGAAATGTATAGGTCACTAAGTAGGGGGAAGGGAGGGAGAAGATCCTATTGTTAAACCACTGATTTGTTTGTAGAAATGCTGATTATAGATAAAGTAATTGTTGTTAACACGGTATTCAGTTAGGCTAGTGAAGTAAGTGTTGTTAACACAATATTCAGTTAGGCTAGTGAAGTAAGTGTTGTTAACACAGTATTCGTTAGGCTAGTGAAGTAAGTGTTGTTGATACAGTATTCGTTAGGCTAGTGAAGTAAGTGTTGTTGATACAGTATTCAGTTAGGCTAGTGAAGTAAGTGTTGTTGATACAGTACTCAGTTAGGCTAGTAAAGTAAGTGTTGTTAACACAGTATTCGTTAGGATTAGTAGTAAGTTAAGTCGTAGTTAGTAGTAGAGTACTTCGTAAGGCTAGTGAAGTAAGTGTTAGTTAAC
>NW_013673319.1:9049-10287 GCF_000517525.1 Limulus polyphemus
TATTCGTTAGGCTAGTGAAGTAAGTGTTGTTGATACAGTATTCGTTAGGCTAGTGAAGTAAGTGTTGTTGATACAGTATTCAGTTAGGCTAGTGAAGTAAGTGTTGTTGATACAGTACTCAGTTAGGCTAGTAAAGTAAGTGTTGTTAACACAGTATTCGTTAGGCTAGTGAAGTAAGTGTTGTTGATAGAGTATTCGTTAGGCTAGTGAAGTAAGTGTTGTTAACACAGTATTCGTTAGGCTAGTGAAGTAAGTGTTGTTGATACAGTATTCGTTAGGTTAGTGAAGTAAGTGTCGTTGATACAGTATTCGTTAGGCTAGTGAAGTAAGTGTTGTTAACACAGTATTCGTTAGGCTAGTAAAGTAAGTGTTGTTAATACAGTATTCAGTTAGGCTAGTGAAGTAAGTGTTGTTGATACAGTATTCAGTTAGGCTAGTGAAGTAAGTGTTGTTGATACAGTATTCAGTTAGGCTAGTGAAGTAAGTATTGATAACATTGCATTCAGTTAGGCTAGTGAAGTAATTGTTGTTAACACAGTATTCGTTAGGCTAGTGAAGTAAGTATTGATAACACAGCATTCAGTTAGGCTAGTAAAGTAAGTGTTTTGGTAACACAGTATTCAGTTAGGATCAGGGTTAGTTTGTTTCGGTTTGGTTTTTAAACATATTAGAGCCTGTTCTACAGGTATAGAAGGGAATAGAACTTTTATGTCAGAGGATAATAAAATGTCTTCTTTTTCTAGGCTAATGTTTCTGGTTTTGTTCACGAAGTGTTTGGAGTTTTTAAGAGAGAAAGGGTTAGTCTTCGATTAAGAAGTAAACTTTTTTTAGTGAAGTATTTAGCAACATTTTCTACAGGTGCTAGATAAAATAGGTCTGTATTTTGTATTATCCTTGTGTATTTTGGAAGAACATAGAAACGAGTGGAGTGATGGTGAGTAGGAGTATGAGAAGTGTTTGGTTAGCTAACAAGTTTTTTTATGTTGGAAATAACTTTACTGGTTGGGTTATTTTTTAGTAAAGTATATGAGTCATCATTTTGTGGTGATGACCCCTTGTCTGTAAAGTGATTTATTAAGGCTACTGTACAGCCACCTATGTCTGTTCTAGTTATGTATATTTTACAGTTAGATCTTATTTCATTTAAAGCGCTAATTACTTTGTTACTTAGGTTAGTTTTAAGCTTATTCTCCTTTATTTTTAAAAGGTAGTAAATATGTTGACTCTGAATATTTCAG
>NW_013673319.1:11174-21712 GCF_000517525.1 Limulus polyphemus
GAATATATATCATATGGTGGCTCTTAACACTGTCAGCTTGTTTTTTTTCAGTAATTATTGCCTCGATACGACGAAACTTAGTGAAACACTTACTTTGAATAAAGCTGGGAATAACTTCAGAAGATTTACAGTTCAGGAGAAACCGTAGATGTTGTAGGTTTACTCTATGTTTTGTTCGAAGCTTACCGCGAAAATCGTACCTCAAATTGTAGCGTTGCAAGTTAGTAAACTTACCACTGGACCACCAGGGGGCTACGTTTGATGAAAAACTGAAGTCAGTTGTAAATAAGTTTGATTCTTGCCCTATTGGTAACATAGATATTTGTGTAACGAAGCACATTACGCTAGGACTAATTATATAAATAAGACACAACGATTTGTAAACATAATGAAATATGTAATACATACTACATGTTTCTGTAGAGTATTGGTCTGTTTTCTTCAAGTATGATACACATCCAAAAAAAGAAGTTTATATACAGAAGAAAAAATGTCTTTAAGGTCTATGGATAACAGGGTGTTATCATGTGATGACAAAATATTGTGACAGAGTGATTACCTAATGGACGGTCAGAGGGAGGGGGAGCTAGGTGAATAAACTTTGTCAGTTGTTTCTAGTGTTACTAAGTCCGTTGTCACGGTTTAAAGATAAAACATCTGTTTTCATAATTTTAATGCTTTCAAGAACATTTTGTTCTATTTTATATTTTGTTTGGTGTAAGAGATCGAGTTGTTTGTCCAATATATTTCTTACCACAAAACAGACCAGTTGTATGTCGAAACATGTAGTATGTTGTGTGTATATACAAATATGCTTAATAGTCTGTGATACCCTTTCATTTGATTGTGGATACATCTCCACCATTTCCAAAACTTCAAACTACTCAGCGAACAGCTGCTGGTTGAAGTTAACTTATTTATAATTGATAAGAAACAGTATATGCCAATTAAATATTTCAGTTTCCATAAGATGATCAGTTATGTCCATCATTATTCTCTGCAGAGGAGAACTTTCGGTAAGAGTTATCTTTCGTACAACTAGCTATTATTCTCGGCAACAGTACAGTGTTTGCATTAGCATTCAATGTACTGCTGCAAACAAGACAAATAAAACTGATTTTGCATACTAGCAAACGTGTGAAAAAATCCATAGTTGAACTAGTTCCTGAATTATGCAAAGTCTAATGCATTTCTTAACTGAGGACAACTAGTTGCATAACGAGTTGTGTTTCACACAATTAGGCACTGATAACTGCTTGCACAAGTACTTCAGGCTATGAGAATTCATATTACAATATTTTATCTGTAACAGTCGTATTTCCCATGCTGCACAGCAAGTGGTACCCAAACAAGATCTGGACAGATAGCCTAAAACGCTAAATATCGTGTTTCGAATCTCTCGGTGGGAAGGGTATAGTTAGTCCATTGTGTGGCATTGCGTTTAATAGCAAAGAAACAAAAGAAAATGCTAAATATCGTGTTTCGAATCTCTGCGGTGGGAAGGGTATAATTAGTCCATTGTGTGGCATTGCGTTTAATAGCAAAGAAACAAAAGAAAGTCACACTTTTATCAAAACATTAAAACAATTCCGTTTGGTCTTAGAATTGCAAAGTTTTTGATGCTCACCATAAGGTTCAATATTTAATTTAATAAACTATTTGTGGATTGCAGTAGCTCTCTATAAATCGTAGAAAACACTGACAAAGATTTACCAGTGACAATAACATAGGTCCGGTGAGGTAACTATTTTTGTTAACAAAATTATTTGTCGAAACCAGATAAATGTACTTTCTTCCCAACAATGTATATATAAGTTTATTTGTGTAAATTCTTTGAATACGATAAACTTGACACTTTGCCTTTGAAGAAGAAAGGTCCACCTTTCGAAAGCGCTCGGGTTATAGGGATTTTATTCATTTCTGTAAAGACATCTTGAAACTACGTGTTTTTCTAACATCATGAACATACTTAACAAAAATATTAATGTTTTCTAGCATCATGAACATACTTGACAATAATATTAATGTTTTTCTAACATCATGAACACACTTAACAAAAATATTAATGTTTTTCTAACATCATGAATATACTTGACAATAACATTAAATAAATGATGATTTGAGTCAACAGGATATTTTGCCGTTGCCAACATTACCATACTATTACCTACCATACTATTTAATAAATGATGATTTGAGTCAACAGGATATTTTGCCGTTGCCAACATTACTATACTATTACCTATTTAAACTTAAAGAGGCGTTTATAGATTTCCCGTAGCATTCATTCTAACAAATATAATTTAACACGAAAACGTCTTCAAGAGCGAAGAAAATGTCTAAAGACTTTCATTTGTTCTACTCCTAAAGATCTATAAAAAATCTTCTAATATTCTCACGACATTAAATTGTTCTAATCCTAAAGATCTATAAAATGTCTTATAGTATTCTCACGACATTCCTTTGTTCTAATCCTATAGATCTATAAGATGTCTTATAGTATACTCACGATATTCCTTTGTTCTAATCCTAAATATTCATAAAATAGTATTCTAAGTATTCTCACGACATCCCATTGTTCTAATTTTAAAGATTTATAAAAAGTCCTCTAGTATTCTCACGACATTCCTTTATTTTAATCATAAAGATCTATACAAATTCTTCTATGTATTCTCACGACATTCCATTGTTCTAATCCTAAAGATCTATAAAATCTCTTCTAGTATTCTCACGACATTCCATTGTTCTAATCCTAAAGATCTATACAAATTCTTCTATGTATTCTCACGACATTCCATTGTTCTAATTCTAAAGATCCATAAAATGTCTTCTAGTATTCTCACGATATTCCATTGTTGTTATCCTCACTTTCCCACAAAACCATGAATTACTTCTTATACCACTTTATTCGCTCTATATTAACGTAAGTGCTTTATAATGTGCTATATTCTACTGTATTTACAGTCTGTCTTTAGCTGTTGTAAAAGCAAAGAGACATTAACAGTTGTGAGGTCATATAAAAAAGACCATCCTAATAAAAACAAACAATGAGAAGGAAAATCACGCGGGAAACAAATATTAAGAACTTTGTTTTCATTGGAGATGTACGATATAACAAATAAATGTTACCAAGCGACAAAATATCAATTCTATAGCACTTTTGTTATTAGTTACATTTTGAAATTTGATCTGCTGCGTGAAACGAAGCTCTACAATATACTGACACAAAATATAATTCCTGCTTTTAGCCTACATAATTACCATAATCCCAGCTTTAGATAGCTTTACAAGGTGTAAATCAAATATGTAATCAGTTGAAGTTTACACTTTTTGACACCACCGATATACTGAAACTTAGAGTTCAAATATGAAATTGATGAAAGAATCGTTCCCCTGATTTTTTGTTATTAACCACCAGAAAAAAAATTGAAAATTTCTACTAACCCTTATCTACGAGATTCATTGCAAACCATACTACCAACCCTTACCTAAAAGATTCATGTAAAAGCCGGACGAAGAATTGGAAATAAAATATCGTCTTGTAAAGCCACTAATTCTGCAACCTAATTTTGTGAATGGCAAAATAGGAAACATCTCTTTTCGTTGAACTGCAGCCACCTTATTAACATTACCTTAACAATAAAAATCACTTGAGCATGTTTCAGTAACAAACTTTCTCCTAACCTAACCTTGTAAAATGTCGACACATTTTAAACGTAAGTCATGTTAAACTAAATGAATATTTCAGTAACAAACTTTCTCCTAATCTAACCTTGTAAAATGTCGACACATTTTAAACGTAAGTCATGTTAAACTAAATGAATATTTCAGTAACAAACTTTCTCCTAATCTAACCTTGTAAAATGTCGACACATTTTAAATGTAAGTCATGTTAAACTAAATGAATATTTTATAGGCTCGAAATGCTTCCTACTAAATCTCGCTAACTACTTATTTACGTTCGAATGTACTTACAAGATTTTAAAATCCTTTCCAATATTCTACAGAAAATACACTCAAACCTTCAAAAGCCTTTTTATTATAAAAATATAACATGTTGCTCTATCTTCTTTTTACAACTTTAACTCTCATAAAAACCCCTTTTCTCTCCTATTAAGGACTTTCTGCTTTAAAAGAACTTGTTAGTAATAATAATATTTTTGTTATTAGCTTAGACAAAGATAATGAAGAAGTTATATTGAACAAATGAGAGTATATCTATAAAATGAATTCAGTTCTTGGTGACCAAATAATGTGTTTAATATATGTATTCAAACTGTATAATTTTGTTAAATAAACATTTAAACTAAGCACTTCATGTTACTATTTGTTTCCTTAAATGGAGCATGTTTCTCTTTCCGTTATTTAACATAAAGATGAACTAATTACTTATGTTATTTTTAAGTGTAAAAAAACATCGTAGACGACATACTGCCTTGATTACTCATGAGTTTGTGGTTGGAAATGAACGATCAAACATGGCTACATTGGTAAAATTATACGTGTGTCTAATAATGGGCATTGCTGGTTAAATAAATACTGTCTGACATTAAACTAACACACACACACACCACAATCTTAAGATATATTGTACAATAAAACTTTAATGAAACATTAAGATATATAATAGAAAATGTTCAACAAGGCTTGATGGTCTTTCTATTATAGTTTTATTATCCGTTATATTTCAACGTTGTGATGTGTTTTAGTTTTGTACATGTCATTTAATCTTATTTATTTACTCTTTAACTCTTATTTACTCTTCTTCAACAAGGCTTGATGGCCTTTCTATTATAGTTTTATTATCCGTTATATTTCAACTTTGTGATGTGTTTTAGTTTTGTAGATGTCATTTAATCTTATTTATTTACTCTTTAAAATTTTATATCGTATGAGATTTTATATACGGGTTTTAAGTTTTTATGGAGTACATCAGCCTTGAGTGTAGGAGTGGATAACACTTTGTTCCATATGCTAATCTTCAACATACTGACCGAAGAACCTTCCATTCTTACCTATGAAGCAAATGCCTAAGCCTCCTTTTGAAACAGTATTTTATTTTATTGTTTTTTTTAATGGAATCTGAGTTAATTTTTCTGTTAATGGGCTGTAACGATAAAGAGACGGACCAGAATTAAATAAAAACTGTAAAAGTACATAAATGTTCTTGGTAAAATACCTTGAAAAGCTTAAAATGTAAACCGTTTTTAAGGTTTTGGAGTTAACTAAAACATACGTTACTAAATTTATGACAGAAAATGTTGCTGTTAAAAGTAAAGACGCGAAATATGACATTAAAACTACACTACTCACAAAAATTAAGGGATCACAAGGTTTCTTTAAATTTTTATATTTTTAGGCTAAACACCTAGCATGCTTACTGTAGAGAATTACAATAATGTTACCCAGGTGTTGTTTGCTAGTTTATGCACCAATGATTCATTACGTAATAGACATTACATAATGAGAAATAACCCAAATTTTGCAAAGGAAAATACTAGTTTTTGATTGATAAGGATAGATAACGGATTTCCTTTATGTTGGTATCAACTTTCTCAAAATGTTAGAAACCAATTAACTGAAACTGAAAGTTGCAGAGCCGTCACAAGAGGGTCGCACCCAGGCACAGGTGATGATTGTGTCACAAACTGTGGTCGGTAGATTGTGACACAGGTATCAAACCAGAAAGCTAAGCCAGTATAACATAAGGTGTACAGGTGCAGTAGACGAGTTTATCCCTTAGAAACTGCACCAGCAGCACTAGGAATCT
This sequence comes from Limulus polyphemus, assembly GCF_000517525.1. Classification (NCBI taxonomy): domain Eukaryota; kingdom Metazoa; phylum Arthropoda; class Merostomata; order Xiphosura; family Limulidae; genus Limulus; species Limulus polyphemus. The sequence continues at coordinate 16,945 of NW_013673319.1, forward strand.
CAGGAACGAGCCACTGAAGTGCTCAACGTTTAGGTCCAGGTCACCAGTTTGAGCCCCTGCAATAACCCTAGGGCACCACACAGCCCGGTTGAACATTTCATGTGGACCCTTCAGCAATGGACCCCTGTACCATTTAGAGATGGGAGCAGGTTCTGTGTATCTTCAAGTAATCGACGTTTTTGATGAAGGAGACGTCTGTAACATTATCACCATGATGCAAAACATGTCTGCCCTTTTGCTGGTGATGCTGGAGATGGGTTCTTGGATCAGCAGGCTAACGCCCATCCTCATACTTCCAGGATCATGCAGTAATTTGTTCAGGATGAAGAAATAGAGATACTGTACTGGCATGCTAGGTCTCCAGGCCTAAATCCTATTGAGCGTGAGTGGGTCTTGCTAGGCTGGCATGCTAAATCACCAGACCTAAATCCCATTGAGCATGTGTGGGTCTTGCTAGGCTGGCATGCTAAGTCACCAGACCTAAATCACATTGAGCATGAGTGGATCTTGCTAGGCTGGCATGCTAAGTCACCAGACCTAAATCCCATTGAGCATTTGTGGGTCTCGCTAGGATGGCATGTTAAGTCACCAGACCTAAATCCCATTGACCGTGAGTGGGTCTTGCTAGGCTGGCATGCTAAATCACCAGACCTAAATCCCATTGAGCATGTGTGGGTCTTGCTAGACTGGCATGCTAAGTCACTAGACCTAAATCCCCCGGACCGTGTATGGGTTCTGCTAGGCTGGCATGCTAAATCACCAGACCTAACTCCCATTGAGCATGTGTGGGCTTTGCTAGGTAGAGAAGTTGTGGTTTAGTTGGAATTCCACCCAAAGCTGCCCGTGGGCTATATGCGCTAGCCGTCCCTAATGTAGCAGTGAAAGACTAGAAGGAAGACAACTAGTCATCACCACCCACTGCCAAATCTTGGGCAACTCTCTTAACAACGAATAATGGGATTGATCGTAACACTATAATGCACTAACGGCTGAAAATGCGATCATGTTTCGTGGAACGAGGATTCGAATCTGCGACCCTCAGACTGTGATACGAACTCCCTAACCACCTGGCTATGCCAGACCTAAACAAAAAAGTTAGAGACAGAAGTAGTTAGGGGATTGTTCCATGTCACCCCGCCAGAGGGCGAGTTACTAAGACGCCATGACAGGTGGAATACAGAGACAGTATTGCTTGGCGTGACGTCATTGTACCATGGAGTGAAACCAGAGGGCGCTGGCACCATGACAGGCGGAAGTTATCGTGACAGCAGAAGATGTCCAGAAAGCGTGTCACACAGTAGAACCAGAGGGTGTGTTGCTAGTCTGCCATAATGATCTCATCATAGAGTGTCTCAACAAGTCATCAATGTCTAGGTATAATTATTTTAAAATCCAAGCCTAGAATTTAACTTGTTTGGCTTTATGGAGTAAGTACGATATTCCGCGGCAAAATATTTCATTTTACACTTGTTACTTTATGGTTTTATCTTGCATGCGTTTTAAAATGGTGGATGACATTCCTGTATGTGGATTGTGTTACTATCGGCTGATGGTTTTACTAGACGTAAAGTTAAATATATTAATAAATTATATAATGTTAATGACTGCTATGATGTTTTGACCGAGATTTTAATGCATTTGCAGCTGATACAACGAGCTTGGGTACTGGTGTAAGGTTTCGTCCAGCATTGTTGATAGACTTAATATTATGTGTTCGGACGTTCCTGTAACTCCAGAAAGTCATCTTACATTTAGCGTAGATTGAACATAAGTTTGGTGTAGCTCTGTATGAAGAGGAAACTCCAATTATCTGAATGTTTGTCTGCATTTTTACCCGGATGATCTCAGCATGAGACCTCGAGGCTGCGTGGGACACGGGTCCCTAAAAATGTTTATTTGCACTGACAGCAATAACAGCGCAGTGACAATATTTTCCATGTTGTGCACCTACTTATCGTCAAAAGATTACTTTGAGAAATACTCATCATGTTTCATTTACGGTGATTTATTCTATTTGACTAAGAACATGCTAGAACAAGTACGCAGGTATTATATCACTGGGCTGTGAGTCAGTATTTTATACACTGACTTGTAACTGATTACCTCTCTATAAAGTGTAAGTGGAAAATAATACATCACATGTTTCAAAATATTTGAGAGGAAAATATCCTTGAAATAATCGAGGCATAATCACTTGATTTCTAATTAAATATCGTTTTCTGATTATGTTCATTTACAAAAAATGCATTTGGAAGACTAATAAGTTTATGTGTATATAAAGTGAAGTTTTGAAAGAAACGGATATAGAATTTCTGACTTATCTGTCAGTTTTGAAGAAATGAAAACATTAATCTTACTGAACAAGTAGGAAAATGGAGATGATGTTCAAAAGATGTATGAAAGTTAATTCAGTTAATTGCTTTAAGGTTTTGTTAATAAATGTTTTAGTAAGTCATCAATATTATTTAGAATTTGTTTGAAACGTTATGGAGTCTAATTAAATAGAAAGTAAACAAGAACTGTATGCTAACTGAAAGGTCTAGTCATTTAGTATTTTGTATCACTATGTTGACTGACTTTTAAATCCAGTGTATATTGCAAAATAGACTTGGTCAATTCAAAACTGACCTTTATCACGTGGCTGTCAATGACCTCAACATACAGTATTTGAAAACATCTTCTGGATATATAACAACACTGATTTTTAGGTGTTTCAAAATGTGTGTTAGTTTGAAACATTGTAATACATTGGAATAAGTAGACTGTAGAATGAACTGTGACGGACTTACTATCCTATATCTATTTTGATATTAATGTTTGTTTAAGTTAAGCTGATATGTAGAAATGTACATAACTTATACTGTTAAATCCGTATTGCGATATTCTCGCCTATTCACTAAAATTGTAGAAAATTCTCGACTGTAAGAATTAACAATATATGTGTGTACGGAAATACAATTGTTGCATAATCTGAAATTTCGAGAAACTCTCCTCGCGCCAATAAATATAACCAACGCGACGTGCCAAAAGACAGTGTATTTTATTTGTTTGCTATAGTTGGTGTGCTATAAACTACGGAAGCTATAACTGTGGTTATTATAATACTTATTAATCGGGAACTTTGACCAGGAACGTTTATAGATTTCGAATATTACAAATCATTTAACTTCAGCGGATTCACATCTGACATTAGGACTTTTATGATAACGTTATATAGCTTCAGTGGTGGACAACTCGTGTGTGGCCGGCGAAGAACACAGAGCTAGCTAGTTCCCTGTTAAGGGAATTGTACCTGCATACTCAAAATTAATTCGTTCATCGTGAACCCTCGATAAGACATCAAGGAAGTTCCAGACCAGGTAGAGGACTAAATATTGTTTGTAAAACTTTTGTACATAGATCATTATTTGTAATAACTGTTATTATACATTGTATTATTGTTTGTATATTAAAATATATTTGTATTAATAATAGAAACAGTGTGTATTAATCTTGTTGGCAAATATCATAAAGTGGAGATATATCGGCATTTATTTAACTTCTATATCTAAATTATCATTTAACTCAGTCTCAGGCTATTCGAAATTATAATACGTTACATAATATATCGGAGACTTGTCCGGGATAAATTATAACACGTAACAGAACTTGTGACCAAACATTATCCAAACTGTTACCATTTGAGTGTATAATAAAATGTCATGGCATCCTACCAAAGCGCCCTCTGGTGATACTTCGTGGATATATGGCATAATATTCTCTACCCCTCCTCTATTACCTGCGGTCGACACATGTGTAGCGCCCTTTGGCGGCGTGTGATGCAACAATCTCTTTCTAACTACTGACAAACAACCTAGTCCAACGACTGTCCGAAAGCTCAGAGCTGCCCTCATCCAGTAGGGGACTGTGCTGTCTCAACAAGTCATCCGAAATGACATCTTCAGTACGGGGATCAGTTGCAGAGAAGTCATAAACAATATAGGAGGATCTACCAGCTATTAAAAGAGTCATTTTGTTAAATGTGTTCTTCTTAATAGGATATTTTATATTTGATACTTGTGCGGCCAAATATTGGCATTTTTCATTAATATTGCTTTTTCTTGTTTGTAAATTAATTTTTCGTCTCGTTTCGTCTTGTTTACATGTAATATTTAAAATAAAGAAGTTTCGTCAGTATTGAACATCTCCGTGCGTTGTTTTCAAGACGAAAATCAAAATGTGAAGTTTACCTGTAATATTTATAATAAAGAAGTTTCGTCAGTATTGAACATCTCCCTACGTTGCTTTCTTCCCATTTTGATTTTCGTCTTGTTTTGTCTTCTTTACCTGTAATATTTATAATAAAGAAGTTTCGTCAGTATTGAACGTCTCCCTGCGTTGCTTTCTTCAAATTTTGAAACAACGTATCAAAACTTCATCATCCTGTATTGTTGGGAAATACAGGAGTATGGAAACCAACCGAGTAATGAAATATAAAGTTGCTGATTCGCTTTAAAATGTACTTATTTTAAAACTGAACAGCATAAGGAAATAATGTACAATTAAGGAGTGATAAACACGTACATATTATTATTTTATATTGAAAAGTATAACAATTTAGTTAACATGTCATTGGAGGACATTCACTGGTTACTTTACATACCAGAGATTATACGATGATATATTGTGAGCGCTCATTTATTTTTAGTTTTATATTATTTCTCAGTTACAACAACATAATAATGAAGTCAACCAACAGTGTCAGAAATGCCGTGGATAACACATAGCT
>NW_013673319.1:22366-30740 GCF_000517525.1 Limulus polyphemus
AAATTATCGATGGGTTTTACGGACCCTACTGGCTTTGGAATCACAAATTACTAAAGTTTTTCCGCGATATTATGACGTTTTGTTAAAACATAAGCTACTCACATTCAAACAAAACTTACAATCGATATTGGAAATATTCGTCTTTTGTCCTCCAGTTATGACTTTCAACATCGTAGTGGTTGACATTTTCCGCGATATTATGACGTTTTGTTAAAACATAAGCTACTCACATTAAAACAAAACTTACAATCGATATTGGAAATATTCGTCTTTTGTCCTCCAGTTATGAGTTTCAACATCGTAGTGGTTGACATTACAGCAGCCGTTAGTCTTATGTTTTAAGTTAATTCGTCATCTTTTAACATTTCCGTTCCGTTTTTCAAATTAAGTCAATCCATTTACATCCCTTTGTTTTAGTAGAATTACGCCTAACAACGAACAAACTGAGCGAATTCAAAAGCATGAGTCTGAGAAACCTGCACTGTTTAAACTCTCAATCTCCAATATTTATATTAGAAACATGTCTAGTAGAAAGGAATATTTTATGATACAACTTCAGTCGAGATAGAAATGTAGACTTTTCCCACTGAGTAAATTGGTTTCCCTTGTTGTAATGCCTTCTAATGTGATTAAGTCACATAAATAATTGCCAGTCTTGTGTTTGGGTTGCAAATGTTATGATAACAAAACTTACGCTCTTTCAAATAGTTCTTGGTTTCCTAATTATAAGAGAGATAAATGATAAATTGTGTATATAAAACGTCCTTATTCTTTATCGGATTTTTAATTGAATGCTAGTGTTTCAAAAAATAAGAAAATGATAATATAACTAACGTATTTTAATTCATACTTTTTTAAAAGATACAGAGAACAAAATTATTTGAAAAATGATAAGTGCATGTAGATTGAACAGTAAACTAACAAATAAATATATATATGTGTACAGTTTTGAAACTCTCAACTCCGAACGTTTTTTCTTACCTCAGTGTTTATAGATTAGAAAAGGTTGGTGGTTGATTACTGAGATTAATGATATAGACAGTTAGTTAATCCAGTGCTGTAAATGTTTGTGTTTTCAACAAAGTAATAGATACACTAGTAATAGATACGTACGAGGAAATTATCAAGTTTGTGAAGTTCGTAGAGTCGTGTGAGCGAAGAGCTCGTACTTATCACTAACCTTTACTTTACAATCCAAAAGAACAGAACAACGTTATTTATAAAAGTTCGTTCTTTTTCGTCAACTTTAAAACTAAAATGATACTTAAAATATGGTATGTTTCATACTTTCAAACAACTTTCTGATTAAATGCAAGAGAAAGATAAATATGGCGTTTAAAAAATTGTATGGCAAAACCCTAGGCAAAACCGTAACTTAAATTTAAATTTCGGAAATAGTTTCAAGAACGATAATCTAAATTGATTGGGTGCTTGATATGACTCACTTAAGGCATTCAATTCTTATTGGATATGACTCACTTAAGGCATTCAATTCTTATTGGATATGACTCACTTAAGGCATTCAATTCTTATTGGATATGATTCACTTAAGGCATTCAATTCTTATTGGATATGACTCACTTAAGGCATTCAATTCTTATTGGTTTAGGTGTAATACAGTTCACCTTTTTGCAAAAATTATAAAATATAATGTTACATAAGTCAACAATCTTTATATGTATAATATTTTCTTCAGTTGGATTGTTCATGTTTCTATATGCAGGGAAAATGTTACATCAGTCAACAATCTTTATATATATAACCTTTTATTCAGCTGACCGTTTTGTTGAAAAATTTCAATCATTTCAATCTTTATTTTCTTATTTCAAACGTTCTTTTTTGTAATTAATGTAAAATAAAATGTTTTCTGTATTATTCCTCTAACTTCGTATAAAAGTATATATATACTAACAACTATATGAATCAGTGAATCTTGCGACACTATTGGTGAAACTGTAATTTTTTGCTATTTTTGGAATAATTCACCATTGAATTTATGTATTAATAGTTGTGATATCTGACCTACTGTTTTGCGAAGCTGCAAACCAAGTTTTTATTTAAGCGAAGATCCTTCGAAATTGTAATCTAATCTATCACTAGGTTTGATTCTACATTTTTGATATCTAATATTTTTTTTCAAACTTCAGAAATGGTAATTTGAATTCACACATAAAGCAATTTTCGTCTCTAAGCCAAATTCTTCAAAGAAACTTCTGTTTCAGAAGGATGACTTTAATTTGACCACAAAATGATATTCATCAAAAATCATAATAATGCTACCGTGTTTAAGTCTCACGGATTCAAGAGACCATCGAAAGATTAAAGAAAAACGTATTCGCTCCAACCAAAAGACGTGGAAATTTGTTCTTTGGTAAAACATCAATTATGCATAAGCTTGTATTCTTCGTTGTTCATTTAAGATTCATAAGTGTTTGCATCCGGAGAACGTGCAAGATTAGAAGCCAACGTGATCTATACTCGAACAAAGCTCGCACGCTATGTTCACAGTTCTTTATATGAAGCCAATAATATCGGTTTCTGCCTTTAATGTCAAGTAGCTACATTAAAACCTGTGGAACTCATCGCATGCCATTCTTTAGGGATACAGATTCTCAACGTGTGACGACTTATTTTCCGGCTAGTTACTGATTCATTTGTAACTAAAACTTCAGATTTACAGTTACGATGTAATATTCACTGGAGTGGATAACGCACCAGAATGAAGTAAGAAGTGAAACCTCATCAGTTGAATTGCTTTATTTTGTTTTAAAAAATTACAACAGAAGGAAAGAATATTAACAAATAAACGGTGTGGATCCAAGACACTTAATGAAGTATTAGCAACAGCATAAACGTACGTTCATTCTCCAGCAGTCTTCAAACACTTTTTCTTATCACTGTTGCTGTTTTTTGTTTGTTATTAAGCACAAAGGGCTATCTGTGGTCTGCTCACCACGGGTATCGAAACCCTGTTTCTAGCAGTATAAATCCGTAGACAAACAATCGTTTTCCATGAAATAAGATCGAGTGTAATAAACATACAGTAAAGATGAGACAAAGCTAACTAAATATAATTATAACTTTGTATTGGGTTTGTATCCTAACTTACTGTTGGGTTTATGTCCTAAGTTATTGTTGGGTTTATGTCCTAACTTAGTATTGGGTTTGTGTCCTTAAGCGATTATATTTTGTTTGTTTTAGCGCAAAGTTACATAATTGGCTAGCTGCCGTCTTTCTACCAAAGGAAATCGAATCCCAGATTTTAGCTGTATAAGTACGTCTACTTACTGTTGACCCCAGAGGACAACAACAACGAAAATACACCTTAGCTACCTACGTCACAGAAAGTACTCAAAACTATGAAATATGCTTTATCACAACACCTCACATATAAGAAAAACATGACTGTGTCGTTATATAACTTGTATAATGTGAGGGTATCAGAGGTCTAATTTGAGTGTAGTTTAGGGCGAGTAAACATTTTAAAATACAAAACTAAAAGTCCGATAAACTTGCATATTTCTTTTGTTCCTTATACGTTTATGGTGATCGAATAGTGGATTTGAAATCCCTGCAAGTACCAAGGTTTATGTAAGGTATTGAAAAGTAAGATTGTTTATGAAGAAGCTGTATCATGTTATTGGAACAATTATTAGTATTTTGTTTGTTTTTTAACGGATTATATGTTTGAGTGATTGACTTCTCAAGCAAGAAAAGACGCACAATTATTGATTAGTAGAGCCATATATAAGTAGTAATGCCAATACAATAGCCTATTTTAGAAGGTATAAAATACAAGCAAGTGTTAGTTAATCGTTTCACAATATAAAACTCTGTTATTGATGGAACACTGTTTACGTGATTCGTAAATAGTACACAGCATTGTTCGAACAAAAACTAACCTTACAAAGAACTTCAATCTAGGCATTAATCTGAATCTCGTTATTCCCACGCGTTCTATCTATGTGTGAAAGTAGTTCCATATGATTATATTCACACACGTGGATGTAGCTGTTGTTACATTGGAGCATGAACATGCGTACATGACTTTCCCCGGACTGCTCAGTTCTTCATCAGTAAATGCCTTTATTGACATGTTACCTATACATAGTTGCAGGTAAACTGATTTATAAAGGTTATCGAGATTCGTGTTTCCTGTCACGAGACGTTTTTGTAACCTATGGCAACATTAAAACGTTTATTATTCCAAAAGCGTTTCCAAAGGTTTCTATACAAACTATGAGGCAAGTCTGATTTGTCTTCATAAGATCTTTCTTATTTTACATGAGTCTATCATACACTACTTATGTCACTGTAACTTTATCATTTTGTAATTTTATTTGTGTGTCGTCTGTTATTACAGACGCGTGATGTAATCTCACTCCAAAATCAGCCAATCTTCATGAATCCTTTAATTACTAAAGTTCTGTGTGTGCTTTAAGTAGATAATTCATGCAAAAAATAGCCAAATCATGGTGTTTCAAAACAGCTAAATCAAGGTGTTTAAAAACAGATAAATCAGGTTTTTTTTATAAACAGGTAAATCAGAGTGTTTTAAAATAGCTAGCTAAATCAGGGTGTTTAAAAACAGCTAAATCAGGGAGTTTCAAAAACAGCTAAATCGGGGTGTTTATAAACAGGTAAATCAGAGTGTTTTAAAATAGCTAAATCAAGGTGTTTAAAAACAGTTAAATCAGGGAGTTTCAAAAACAGCTAAATCGGGGTGTTTAAAAACAGCTAAATTAGAGTGTTTAATTTCGAACAAAATTAAATAAAATTGATTGACGTAAATCAATAAAATGATTCAATAAGTATCGAACATATTTTACTGATTATTTCAACTAATCGATTTTATCGAAATGGCTGTTTTAATTTCCCAAGAATCAATTTGCATATTTATTTTATTTTAAAATAGAGTACTTGTAATATAGGCGCTACTTAGATAAGTAAGTATACCAAAATATTTTAGGGCCAGCATTAAGATTTGTTGTACAACATGTAATAGAATAATGTAAAATTTAAAACATTGAAAATTATAAAATCTCTTTAGAACCAAAACGTGGGACAGCTTATATAAATTGTTTTTTAATTTTTACGAACTGAGACATCAGTTAATTATGTACGATTAGTAACTCATAAAAAAGTATTTATTGATAAATATTTAGCTTTAGGAAATGCATTCACAAGGATTTACTTTTATGAGTCATGATAACGTGTGAAACTGCCAATATAGTGTTGTCTCGTACATGTATTTTTATAGAAGTTACATTAATGCATTTAATGTTTCTGACTATTGATATTTGACTAACAGTTATAGCTCTGGGCACTAAAGTTGAAATATATTAGGATAATAAAACGGGACACATGTGACTGAAATACAGCGAAGTGGATTACCCGCTGTTTACGAATGTTATCTCGAGATGTAATTAACCATTAACGTTGAAATTGTAGAGAGGTACAATGAAGTTGTGTTAAAACGTTTCATGTTGCTAACCTTTAAATTTTACTAATAAGATAATCTGATGCTTACTGGTGATAAATATAAAGTAAGTACCCTCGTTTCTGTTTGTCTGTTTTTGAATCTCGTGCAAAGCTACACGAGGGCTATCTGCGCTAGCCCGTCCCTAATTTAGCAGTGTAAGACTAGAGGGAAGGCAGCTAATCATCACCACCCACCGCCAACTCTTGGGCTACTCTTTTACCAACGAATAGTGGGATTTACCGTCACATTATAACGCCCCCACGGCTGAAAGGGCGAGCATGTTTGGTGGAACGGAGATTCGAACCCGCGACCCACAGATTGCGAGTCGAGCCCCCTCACCTGGCCATGCCGGGCCCCCTCGTTTCTAGTAGCAAGTAAAACAAAATACTTAATCATCACATAATGAATAAACTACTCGTTATATGACGCAAAATCACATACTTTGGACATGTATTCAGTTAGACGATTAACCACAACGGATTTAACCATTTATATAGAAGAAATCTATATTTTTTGACTTATGAAATAATTGCGATGTTTTGAAAACGAGAAAAAAAAAATCTTTTAACGTTCTTCACAACAGTTCTGTTCTGTCGTTTATGAACGAAGTAGACTGAGGCTGAGTGCAGCAGGTTGTGATGCCAGTATCCTTGGTTGTGAATTACAGACATGATTTACTTAATGGTTTATTCATCATTGTTTAATGATGGAAGGAGAGAATGTAGCTAAAAGTAATCAAACTCTTGGGGATAATGTTTTCCTTACAGGAAGTCATCTTGGTCTAACGAGAAAACAATGGAACAAATCACTTAAAAAACTTGCTAAGATTAGGCGGGATCAATTTTTGGTTTGCTATCTTAGTGCTTTTTTTTTTTTTACGCGTGTGGAGTTTGTCTTACCACTTAGTTGACGACTTAGCGATTATAACACATCTATAGTATTATTTGATCTATAGTAAGGCTACGGTTTTTTTATACTTTTCTATTACTGCAATGATCGGACAAAGTCATTATTTATACGTCTGTTTATCGATGAGCTTGACCTGCTTGGTTGTTGGTATGTGTACAATCACTGTTCCCATGGTAATGAATTTCCGCTGTTCTTAGCCTATACGTTTATACCGGAGATAAATACCTGAATTTAGTAATGGGCACTCTTCATGTTTGTTTTTTGAATTTCGCGCAAAGCTACACGAGGACTATCTGCGATAGCCGTCCATAATTTAGCAGTGTAAGACTAGAGGGAAGCAGCTAGTCATCACCGCCCAACACCAACTCGTGGGCTACTCTTTTACCAACGAATAGTGGGATTGACCGTCACAATTTAACGCCCCCACGGCTGAAAGGGCGAGCATGTTTGGTGGGACGGGGATTGCGCCCTAACCACCTGGCCAATATTATCAAAAACAGGTAATAAATCTCACAAATAAAAGAAATCGTAAGAAACGAGTAAATAAAGAAGGTTTCTTCTATAAACAAAGTGTTGATTCGGAATAAAAAGTTGATTAAAACTCAGTAAATTATTTTCTTTGTATGAATATTAAATATAACATTTGCAAACTTCCTATTGTGACCATTGTTTAAAAGTTATTTCAGTGCAATCGTGTAAATTACGTATGAAACTTTCAACAAAACAACTGGCGTACTGCATACTGGTGCCTATGAAGGTATTTTCGTTGAATACTAGAACTCATTACGCCAGCTGGGCTACATCACTGAAAGTCTTATATGAAACGCTACCTATATCAGTCGTTTATTTGACAATAAGTCCTAATTTAAGCCAGAACAAATATAATAATCCACTGAATAGTAGTTGGTGAGATACTATATCATAATAATTTAAATTTTATCATTTTTTTATCTAGTTCTACACAGATTTACAGTAAAAAGAATGCATGAGAGCATCTTGATTACACGTTAGGTGTTCCACGTTCGTTGCCGACGAGGCCTTTCGCACATTACCAGAGGAATGAGGCCAGCTGGGTTACAAAACACAAAAGTACCTGTTGAATAGTAATTCATGTCAGTAGTTTACTAGACAACAACTCTATTAACACATAACAACTAAGCTGGAAGTTAGTGTTTAAAATGCTGTTAGATAAACTTCTGATGAAAAAAGATGAGATTGAAATCATGGTCAACCGTAGTTTGAATATAGTTCAAACTTTCTTTTCAGTATTCATCCTGGTAGATACAGACTAGGATCTTAAGTTTCTAGAATATGAGAAAAGTGTGTGATATTTTAATGTGGATAACAGACTTAATTATGGTTTTTAAACACCTAGTGTAATTATCACTTGACAATAAGTCATATTGAGGTGAGGGGGAGCTGTTTCAACTAGCAATCTGTTACGAACGTAACCTAATAACGTTATTATAGAATTGGAGCGCCGGTATAATATCTGTAGATAAATACAATCGCTTTGATCTATTTTATTTGGCGTTTGTTATTTACCATCAGATATTGTATATAGAGGAGATAAAAACATTTTGGTACAATTACAATGAGTTAGGAGAAAATAATTATTATTAGTTTCCATTACACTGATAATAATGTTTATCTTAAGAACATTTTGTAAACATTAGTGTGTGTTTTTGAATAATGCTAATGAATACTTTGAATGTCAAGATACACTTGAGAGAACTTATATTATTGCTATTTCTTAAGCTCTGATAATTATCCTTCTTATTACAAGTATACTGAGAAAATAGTCAATAAGTGTTGATAGGTAATTTCATGATTATTTTGTTAATAGTATTACATTTATCTTTTAAATAACGAATACCATAGTGTAGCCGTTAATTTTACATTTATCCTTTAAATAACGAATACCATAGTGTAGCCGTTAATTTTACATTTATCCTTTAAATAACGAATACCATAGTGTAGCCG
>NW_013673319.1:31740-34610 GCF_000517525.1 Limulus polyphemus
ACCATAGTGTAGTCGTTAATTTTGATCGTATTCTCTTGCATCGTCTGCAAGTGGACATTAAATTGATATTCAGTTTTGAGAATCTCAATTTGGCAAGATTTGCAAGTCTAAAGATTAGATAATTTAATACAAAGTGAATCATTACAAATATTATGAGTTGCAACTTATACCAAAATAAATGTTTAACTTTGCTCCAAGTAAGAGATTTGCTAAAATTATCATAAGACATAAAAGTCCTGGATTTAGAAATTTTGACGAGATTTCGTATTCATGTACGGAAAACTAGCCCACTTTATATCGTTAAACCTACTGAAAATGATCTGCTATTTATTTCACTGAAGCATGTTATCCGAATAGTAAAAAACACCAGTTTCTCAAACAGTTTTCTGGCTTAATAAAGACATCAGAGTTCTAGCATTCATTATCATCCAATGTAAAATTTCATTCAGTGTAAGAAGTAGGTAGAAAAGTGAATTTTAGTCACATGTTCACATGTTCATTGAAACTATTAAAATATCTATTTTATTTTGTTAATAAACTTCCCAGTATTTGACGATCACAAAAGTATATTTCATGCAATAGAATATCGAGGTAATGAAACATCAAATTCTATAGAATTCAGTCCCCTAGTGGCACAGCGGTTTGTCTACCGGCTTACAACGCTAGAAACTGGGTTTCGATACCCGTGGTGGGCAGAACACAGATAGTATATTGTGTAGCTTTATGTTTAACTTCAAACAAATTGTAGGATTCTTATAAGGTTTATTTCGTTAAGCATAGATTATTTCTGTATAATAACTTGTCAGGAAGGTTGCCGTAAAAAATCATTTTATAAATATTTTTGTTCTATTAAAAATGTACGTAATAAACAGCAATCATATGTTGTCAGTTAAAGCTTGAATCCAGTTGTATGTAGAAATATACACGAACTACTAATAAACAGCAATCATATGTGTAGGTTAAAGCTTGAATCTAGTTGTATGTAGAAATATACACGAACTACTAATAAACAGCAATCATATGTTGTCAGTTAAAGCTTGAATCCAGTTGTATGTAGAAATATACACGAACTGCTAATAAACAGCAATCATATGTTGTCAGTTAAAGCTTGAATCTAGTTGTATGTAGAAATATACACGAACTACTAACAAACAACAATCATATGTTGTAGGTTATTACTTGTTCTAGAATGGCAAAAATGTATGTAATTTTGAGAGTTTCACATGGTCTGTAAAATGTATATTTATATTGTTATAATAAAAACATTATCTAACATTACATATAGCCTTAGTATACTTCCAGTCGTTCTAGCCGATAAGATTTCTTCCAAGTGGAAGAATGTAAAAAGAAAATCCCCATCGTACGTGTTTTGTTTTTAAATCACAGTGTACTCAGAAGAAACCATCAAAAATATATATATATAAGACTATATTTGATAACACGCTTACGTACTTTGTAAATAACTCAAGTGCTTATTGCTATCAGGGCTATTGTTTATACCTGATATTCTAGCCCTTGCATCAAAACACGATAGAAATTAAATAGTAATGTATCCTAGGATCCAATTCTGACGTTTAGGTACATCACGACGTTGTTTGAGTCGCTTCCTTGTAAACTGTTTTGTAATTCCAAGAAATCATGTTTAAATTAGCACTTATGTCAAGAAGATGAAATTCACTTTACTGCAGCACTAAAAAACTGTGTACTTTAATATATCTACAAGGCATCATGTAATGTAGTGACATATCTCCGTTGGTTCACAGTTTGTGTATTCTTCATAAACGTTTCTACAATATTTACAAAGTTTTCCGAAGAGAGGCTACAGGGAATTTAAGAGAACGTTGGTAAAGGTTTACTATTGATGAGAAAATGTGAAATAAGTTTCATAAATTGTCAATCAGTTAATGCATGTTTGTAAGCATATTCATAAGAAAACAGCATACTCTTGAAATCTTGTGTAAATCTTTGAAGAGCAGCAAGTATAAAAAAAGGAAGATACAAGTGTTGTTTTTTTATCTTTGCCTAAAAGTATAAACGTAACTTTATTTTAACAAGAAACGTTCTGATAGTTATATGAGTTGAATTAAGGGAACAATATTCTAGATGGCAAGTGACCATACTTTGGTCAAATATGATCGGTATTATACTGGTCAGATATGGCTGGAACAATATATTATAGTGATATTTGATTAGCCAAGGAAGGAGTTCTGGTTTCATATCCTTAGACAACCAATGTGGCTTACTTGGTTGCTAAGAAACACGTATTAGTTACAGATTATCTCTTTTAAGACAAGTTGAATCTGAAAGATCCATAGTCTGACCACTGTGAATTTGAAAGTACTTATGTTCTGTATGTCGTCACGTGTGATATAAAATAACACTAGAACAGGTAGTATATGTTAATGAAACTGTATATTTAACACCTTGAATAATAATGCATATTTCTTCAACGGTTCTTCGTTTATTTTTCTTGTTAATGTTATTAAGTATAACAACAATTACACAGTACAAATATAACTATGTATGTGTATGTATGATTCATTTGAAGATAAAATATACATTTTATAATAAAATCTTTGAAGACAATATATTCACTGAAACAAACTAATAATAAAATTATTTTTGAAATTGGTCTTTTTATTTCTAAGTCTTCTTCTCTGTAGAAGAACAATATAAACATTGTATCGGTCATTTCTGTCAGTGTAGTAGATGTGAACGTATAGCGATGACAAGTGTACTGTAGCTTGTCTCTGTTAGCGTAATCTATGTAATGAATCAAGCATGCACATCAGTTATAAGTTACTTGTTAATGACACATATATTTTAGTCATAAATGAAGTCCTTATAGTCAGTGTCTAAAATAATATTTA
>NW_013673319.1:35527-36595 GCF_000517525.1 Limulus polyphemus
TATTTTAGTCATAAATGAAGTCCTTATAGTCAGTGTCTAAAATAATATTTACCACTGGATTACAGTAAAAAACAACTAAATACATCATCATTCGTTATTTAGATGGATAAAACAACAAATAATATTTACCACTGGATTACAGTAAAAAACAACTAAATACATCATCATTCGTTATTTAGATGGATAAAACAACAAATGATGCTTTTAGAAAAACTGACGAAATCTCACCAAATACGTGTCTATAATTATTAGAAACACTATCTTATAGTACTTTTTTTTTAATCGCACAAGCTGTAAACTAGGGAGGGGAAAAATTCGTTCAGCTATCATACTATTGGGTACGTAATACATTATAGCAATGCTGTGCTGGTTTAATGTAGAGGAAGGGGATAGTTTCTATTTACGTGATAGTTTAGTATTAAGTTTTAGAGTATATCTTCGGTAATTTAACATCATGGGATAGCTTCTATCTACGTGATAGTTTAGTATTAACTTTTAGAGTATATCTTCAGTAATTTAACATCATGGGATAGCTTCTATCTACGTGATAGTTTAGTATTAACGTTTTAGAGTATATCTTCAGTAATTTAACATCATGGGATAGCTTCTATCTACGTGATAGTTTAGTATTAAGTTTTAGAGTATATCTTCGGTAATTTAACATCATGGGATAGACTCCATCTACGTGATAGTTTAGTATTAACTTTCAGAGCATATCTTCGGTAATTTAACATCATGGGATAGATTCTATCTACGTGATAGTTTAGTATTAAGTGTTAGAGTATATCTTCAGTAATTTAACATCAGATATTTTTTATTAGTTCCAATAATTACACAGGCCTGCGAATTTAAACATCATGAAACTGGTTTTGGTTTTAATAACGGATTTTTCATAATTCAGCTACGCAGATTTCGAAAATAATATTCATTTTTTTTCTATCACGTAAGGATTTTTTTACAAATCGGGAAGAAAAAACTCTTACTTAAATCAAATTATTGTTACGTCTCCGTTTGTTAAATAACTTTCCGTAACTTCGTTCAGACGAAACTTTAGCGACACAAGTCCTT
>NW_013673319.1:37442-38491 GCF_000517525.1 Limulus polyphemus
GTCACATCAGTGGTAATAACTTCATCAAGAGCTTCACTGTTTCCCTTCTCAAAACTGAGTAGAGTTTCTTCTTCGACGGTGGCTTCTTCAGGTGTCACGTCTTCATCAGCGTCATTTGTTCTGTGGTCCACTTCGTCCCAACTGAAATGTCCTGGACCGTGATAACGCCAAAGCCTGTTGGCATGTACCACTTTTGGTTTACCTCGCCGACCACATTTTACCCGGAAAGTCACGTCTGAGAGACGATCCACTATGTCATATGGGCCTTCCCATGGAGAAGACAACTTAGGAGAGTTCCCTTTGGTCTTCCTTGGATTATACAACCACAACTTATCTCCTGGTTCAAAGCTGACTTCAGTAGATCTGTTATCATAAGTTAACTTCATCGAATCAGCAGATGTTTTCAAGTTTGAATGCACTTGATGGTGAATATCATCCATCCTTTCCGATAACACTTCCACAAACTCTGACACACTCTCAGGTAACTCTTCATAAGGTGAGTGTCCCGTATGCTAAGGTCACCTTTTAGCACTACATGTACGACATGTCCTGCGCCATTCTTCCACATCTAGCCTCATACCTCTCCAGTAATATCTTTGTCGTATGTGACTCAATGTCTTCTTGATTCCGAGATGTCCTCCTGTTAAATTATCATGGGATTGACGCAGCACAACTTCCCATAACTTCCTCGGTATAACTGTTTGCCAAGTCGTCACTTTCCCATCGGTAGTTTGCCATCTCCGTACAAGAATACCATCTGCAAGCTTTAATTGGTCCCATTGTGCCCAATAGTGCTTTGTCACAGGGCTTAGACTAGACACCTTCTCCCAAGCAGGGCACAAAACACTTGCTTTTAGGAAATCAATCATTGGCTTCAAATCTTGGTCCCTCTCCTGTTCTGCTTTGATGTCTATATTTGGTTCCACTTCACCATCATCAACTCTTTCAGTCGGCTTGACTTCAGCTTGATGACACCTGGTTAGTTCAACCTCTCTTTTAACAGTTACCGGAACTTGGCTTTGTTGTTCCCAAACGTCATTTTATCAAAA
>NW_013673320.1:0-15739 GCF_000517525.1 Limulus polyphemus
AAACGCCCTTCACTCGTCAATCATGAAGGTGTTCTTCTTCTCCACGACAATGCACGTCCACATGTTGCACGCTTGACGCAACACAAGATTATGGAGTTGGGTTGGGAAGTTCTCCCCACCCACGATATTCTCTAGATATGGCACCATCAGGTTACCATCTTTTTCATTCGCTGCAGCACCATCTTAATGATAAAACGTATGCAAATGTGGAAGGTGTTAAAGAGGACATCGACATGTATTTTGCTTCAAAGCCAAGTGATTTCTTTAATCATGGCATTAACAACCTGATTGTAAGATGGAAAAGCATCATCGATAAGAATGGAGACTATTTCATTTAATAAATGTTTTATTTTGATATATAAGTTGTTCGGGTTTTTTCATCTAAAAAAAGACGACATTAATTTCTTGATGACTTAATAGTTTAGTGATTGAAGTTGCGTTGCCATTGAAAACCAACTTCTACATTTCAGGTATACCAAATAAACATAAAATTAAATATTTAAGTAACTATTAAAATATAAATACGATTAATGTATATGCATGTTTCATGTTACAGGATATTCTTGGTCACATGAACTTTGTAATCCAGGGTCAAAGAAATTGGATACAGCCAAGGTTCAAATAAAAAATACTAATTTTTACACAAAAAAATATATTTCACACAATGCTTACAGGCATTGTGGAAAAAGCTGCAACGTAATCATATAAAAGTTTAGATTGTTTACTTTATGAGATTTTATAGTGGAATTGTCGCAACAGTAACTCAATGGTTGAAATTTTCTTGGTTGTAAAATTATCGAGAATAAAAGATTATTATAACCCACATAAATACTTCAACAGTTATGAACACTAACTAAAAACCTTGGTTGGTAAAAACCAATTTCCAAATTTTGAATATACTAAAACTGTTATACCTCAAAAATTATAAATCACTTAAGAAATACCATGACTGGCTAATTATCAAAGATTATTCCACCCTGTATATTAACATTAATCTTCTTAATACATGTGGAAATTCATTAACGTCCGTGCTACATTTCGATTTTTTGTTGATCTTCTTTTGGTAGTCTCAGGCTAAACATACTTCTGGAAAATATCAGATAAGTCCACTTTATAATAGAGGAATAGCTGGGTAAAGCATGATGTAATAGATAAAGTTAACCCTTTGTTTGTGGCTTATGTAAATCTGTCTACCACTCCATGCTTAGAGTTTTCCGGCGGGCCATTCAAAATGCAACGAGCAAAATGCTTGCATTATATGATGTCAACCACAGTTGAAGGGTTAATGAAGTTGAACTTAAGCTGACATATAAGCAGACTGGCCATGATATGTGATACAAAATGAAAAACCTTTATTAACAAAGAAAAAAATGTGCATAATTGCCTTGGACGCTGGACATTCACTTTTCGTCACACTCGTGAATCAATTAACTAATATTTCTTTCCTCACGGTGTATTCCCGTCATCCAACTGTGTTGTGGTATGTAAACCATGGGATGACTGGTATAGTCCTGTCCATTCACTGGAAACCATTGTGGTTGCATTACAGAACCAGAATGTATAGGTAACTTGTTAAATCTCTACATGATGGAGGTATTTGAGTAGAACTGTCCATCCAAGTTGTAGTCACAGCAGTTATCCCTCCAGTCTTCTTTCTCTTTAGTTACTGGCTTGAAGTTACCATTTCAAAGCTGATTGCAATGCTAGAGTGAGGATATCCCTTACACTCAAGTGATGTCTCATGTTCTTGCCAGAAGTCCCTTGACGAGCTTATCCACAAGTATGTCTTCCCTATCGATTGCAGGGTAACTGGCTCTCCATTCTAATCCTCAGTCCTGTAATCACATGCTTGCAGCCTACATGCAGGAGAGCTCTTGCATCCATTCTTTTAACTGTTGAACATCAAACATGATTCACTTATTGTCTGATTCAGGGCTGGGAACGTGGGGATGCTTTTAGGGTCTCCTACATCAGACAGCAACCAGGCAATTTGCACATAGAGCATTCAAGCAAATACAGAATGCTCGTGGAGGCAGTTAGCTAGATTTAATTCCCCTCTTATTATCTCAAAACAGTTGGTATCTGAGCTCAATCACCTATGTGATATTTTACCCAGCTACGTATAATGTACTGAAGTGCAAAACGAGATTTGCTGACAAGTCCCAGTGTTTCCCTTTCTGTGTTAGTGCCTTTTGAAGATAGTCTCATGCTTGGTAATTAACTTTAACCAGGTAATTTTTCTTCTCCTTTGAATGCATTAACAGAATCACACAATCACACCCAATGAAGGCAGGCAGTCCCAAAAAGACCTCACAGAATTTTCTTTGAAGTGACCTGGCAAGTTCTTTATCTGAGTTTGGGTGCCACATCTAACATTGATTTTTCCAATATCCCTGTAGAAAGTGAGAGCAAGAGTGATCATGTGTGCTCCTGGATCCCACAATAATTGTTTTGTGTTGCTGTGATGCATGCAAAGTATGCCCAATATTTGTAAGCTTTTTCTTGTGAAGCTGCTAGTTCAGCAAGACACGATACTCTTTCTCTACTAATATTGATAGTTTTTTTGGCATGTGATGTACATAACTTTCTCACTTAGTTTCTCAAAGTAAATTATTCTTCCATTCATCATACACACAAAAACAAAACTGGAACACCCAAGAATGAATCTCCATTGTAGTATCTTGTGGACAGATGAATTAATATTGCTGAGTAGCACTCCAAGGTTGGACCTTATCTTTTATCTTTCTGTAATTTTAATCAAAATGCCTTTATACACGTAATAGCTCACATCCAACATGTTGCTGTTAGTTACAAAGATGATTACAGCCAGGTTACCATATTTTTTGTTTCTGCATTTACTTTGCGTACAAGAACCATTCATGATGCATGCTAAAGGACAAAGGATTGTGACAGCTGGTGACACTTGTTTCTCAGTATTTCTTGTTATAGCTGCCTTGTGTGTCTTCTTCAGTGTACCATCATAGTTGACAAGACTCAATGGTTGTGGTCTTAATGACTATTGTAAGATCTCTCTCATGATCAGGTTTCTATTTGATGCTACCCAAATTATATGTTCAAAAAGTTTGTAATCCATCTGTTTTTAACACAATATCCTTGTTTGTGGCTTTTGTTCAACTGGATTTCCTTAGGTCACTGAAGGTTTCAGTTTTTGCTTTAACATCATATCGTGGAATTTCTTAGTTGGCTGCTCAGTTTCTAACCTGTTATGTCTTAAGGCTTTTATGTGTCTTCTCCTTTTTCCTTAATCTGTAATTTGTGCTAGTAATTGTAGAATTCATATCACATTGTAGAAAACTGAACATTTTCTTCAATTTTTTTTTTTCTGGGAAGTACTGCACGGGAGAAGTGTTTGAATTGTGCTCTTTATTCATATGCAATTCATCGCATCGAAATAATTCAATGTACAAAGCTCAAAATTTTCATAAATTTTACTGATATAAATTGTAATGTCTTTATTTATTAAAAGTGCTCCCCTTTATTGAAAAAAATTTTTTGTAAGAACTCGTTCAATCAAACCCTCACGAACAATCCTAGTGAAAGTCGCGTTCTTCTTCAAAGTAGAGTACATTTATTTAAAATCATGTTATGCTACAAATAAATAGTTGTTGCACATATCCTAGTTATTTTCCTGATTGTCTTTATCTTGAATATCAAAAGTGTGATTTTTTATGGATTTTTTTTTTATGGCATTTCATAAGCCTCAATTGATACTTCTGGCATCGAGATCTTGTTGTATTTCAGCACAACAGATGGCACCATTGTATTTATTATTTCAGTCATGTACATACAATTTATATACGGCCATGCCATTGCTTCATTATAGTAAAGATGTATGTATTATGTTAAAGGATGATGTAAACCTTCTGGTGGTCTTAGAAGTGTTGATTTGCAATGTTTTGTTTTAAATTGCATGTTTATGAATATAACCTTCAAACGTTGTATGAGCATGAATTGATTTTCTAAAGATATAAATTCTGTAGTTGCATGATATTTACTAGTAGTTTACAGCGAGGAAATAGACTTCGGGAAAAAGATTGTTCCTAGTATTGAAGTTTTGTTTGTTTTTGAGTTTCGCGTAAAGCTACACGAGGGCTATCTGCGCTAGTCGTCCCTAATTTAGCAGTAGAAGACTACAGGGAACGCAGCTAGTCATCACCACCCACCGCCAACTCTTGGGCTTCTCTTTTACCAACGTCACATTATAACGCCCTGAAAGGGCGAGCATGTTTTGTGTGACGGGGATTCGAACCCGTGACCCTCAGATTGCGAGTCGAGTGCCCTAACCACCTGGCCATGCCGACCAGTATTGAAGTTTAAAAGGCTTTTAATGTTAGATAGCCTAATTTACTTTCC
Source organism: Limulus polyphemus (assembly GCF_000517525.1). Taxonomy (NCBI): domain Eukaryota; kingdom Metazoa; phylum Arthropoda; class Merostomata; order Xiphosura; family Limulidae; genus Limulus; species Limulus polyphemus. Next base: position 4,375 of record NW_013673320.1, read on the forward strand.
CGTTTGTTTGCTTTTTTTATGGTTTGTTGTTAACAGCATTGTTAAAGTTTTTTACTTGAACTGACATGTTGATGTTAGCTTCAATTTATTAACATTTGTTTTAACACCAACCAAATGCGAGGTTTCCACAATTACAATTTTCTTCAATGGCTTTAAGCACTTCCATTATAAAAATTACTCTAGCTTCAGCTTATTAACCCATCCAATTTACTCCCATAACAGTTTAGCCTTTAAACATGTTCAACCTTGAGTCCACTTCATGATTAAATGCATTTTTTTGTCTTCAACCCTTAGTCTCTTTCAGAAAACAAATTGGCAAATCAAGTGTTTGAAACATTTTAATTTCTAGATCTAAGGGTAGTTCAAACTTATCATTTATCATTTTCACAAAAATTAAATGTATGAACACTTAATCTCCTAATAGCATTCCATCATTGGTTCATATAAAAATGTCACAACTTTTGAACAAGTGACAACTAAAAAAAACAAAGTTCAAACTCTTCAGCCTTTAGGGACTTTTTAATTTCAATATTTATAGCCAATCCATAATACTTTCACAGACGTAGAATGACTAATTACAGAAATCCTTTATACCTATTCGATGAAGAGGAACCCACTTTGAGACTAATAATGCTTGGAGATGGCTTGAATGGGTAAGTTTTTCTTCATTACCCATTCAAGCCGTCTTCAAGCATTATCCTTTATACCTGTTTGTTGAATTTTGTACAAAGTTACTCGAGAGCTAGCTGTACTAGCCTTTCCTTTAAAAATGACAGACTAGAGGATAGGCAACTAGTGAATATAACCCACCTCCAACTCTTGGCCTACTTTAATTGAATATTGGGATTGATCATTACATTATAACACTCCTACGACTATTGGGATGAACACATTTCGTGATGGGATTCAAATCCATATCCTACAGATTGCAAATGAAGTACCTTCTCTTTCTAAGAATTTTACATTCAAGTCATGACCCACCTCCAACTCTTGGCCTACTCTAATTAAATATTGGGATTGATCATCACATTATAACACTCCTACGACTATTGGGATGAGCACATTTCGTGATGGGATTCAAATCCATATCTTACAGATTGCGAATGAAGTACCTTCCCTTTCTTAGCATTTTACATTCAAGTCATGACCCACCTCCAACTCTTGGCCTACTCTAATTAAATATTGGGATTGATCATCACATTATAACACTCCTACGACTATTGGGATGAGCACATTTTGTGATGGGATTCAAATCCATATCTTACAGATTGCGAATGAAGTACCTTCCCTTTCTAAGCATTTTACATTTAAGTCACACAATGGCAGTTAATACCATATACATATCTTATATATTTCTTTGAAATTTCACATATTCTAATATCTGTGCAAAATTTAGTAGCTTTAGAGAATTAGTTTATAGTTTTTAAGAACTGGACAAATAGCTGGAACTTGCATCTTATTTAGTAAGTGTTTTTGTAATTTATAGTGTTAAGTTTAATTCAATATATATTTTAGTTATTTATAGCATTAAATTTAATTCAATATGTATTTTAGTTATTTATAGTTTTAGCTAGATTTAATATATAATGTTAAATTTTGTAAACAACAATAACTACATTAGCCAAATGTGATAGGCATGGTACATGTGACAATTCTGCTTGGTAATTTTGTTAAACATGTCAAACCATGTTAGGTATTATTGGTTTAAGGGCCAAAAACACTGCTTTCAGTAAAGTTACTCAACTGATGAGCTAGGACAGAGTGGTCATAAAAGTTTTTTGTAGTTTCCTTGTTACTCATTATTAAGACTATTTGGTATTAACTTTGATCATTATTGTAGAATTTTAACAGCTCTTATGGTAGAAGTTATTACATAATATGTAAGTAATGATAAACATTTTATAAAAAAAAAATTGTGATGGCAAAAATGTGCCTTTTATGTCATTATTTTCATTTTGCTTTGAAAAATAGTATTAAAAAAGATTATACAATACTATCAAAAAAGATATCCTCTAGAAACTACATTTTTTTGGTGTAAATGCATGTTTTTCATGGTTCACTGTAATTAGAGTTTAAATTATATCATCAATACACAATAACCTGCTGAGAATAATCAACTCTAATCAGTCTAAATAAAAGCTTTGTGTTTCCTTAGGGTGAGGTAGCTTGGTACATAACTTTTTCCCATTACAATTTATACAATTGAAAGATAAAAACAAAATTGAGTGCAAGATCTAAGTAGAAAACTAGATAGATCCCAAGCATACTTCCTTATAAAAAAAATATGTAAATGGACAAAATATATGAGTACTGTTGTCTAAAAAAGATGGTTTCTTTGTGAAATTATTACAGTTGAAATTATAACTTTTCCCATTACAATTTATACGACTGAAATTTAGTGCAAGATCTAAATGGAATACTAGATAGACCCCAAGCATACTTCCTTATAAAAAAATATGTAAATAGACAAAATATATGAGTATTGTTGTCTATAAAAGATGGTTTCTTTGTTAAATTATTACAGTTGAAAGCAAGAACAAAAAAACAAATGAATTACATTTGAGAAAAATGTTATTAACCAGCAACAGTTGTTGTATGGCTCTAAAATAACCTTGAAAGTTAAGATGGTTAAGTCCTTTTTTTCTATTTTCTTACTTCTGTTTGTTCTATCCATTTTATTCACAATTATATTTACTATTATATATTTTCAACACACAGACTGGTACTGTATTATTCTACCCTAAATTTATTATTTAATAAGACAGTGAAGATACTACATTAAAATGAAAAATTTACTTTTCAAATTGCAAATCATAATTTTGTCTAAATCTGGTAATTTTATTCAAACACACAATCTTATCACTTATAATGATGCACTAAATTGTATGGAAAATATAGCTTTTATGAAATTTGTGTGAGAACTACATGATGAATTACATCTATTGTACAAAAAACAACAAACTTGCTTGTTTAGTATTATCAATCATCTTTAATTAATAGAAAATAGTGTACAACTCTTAGAATGAGCATATCTGTATCTATAGGTTTATATCAAAATTTAAATAGTAGTTTCGTATCTTTCCTTGTAGAGGAACACAAGTCACTGATTACTCAAGATAGTGTGAAAGTACAAATACTTTTTAACACACAATCTGTCATTCAAGTGATGTGCATCTAATCTAGTCGAAATACAAATTAAGTTTGAGATACTGTGGATATATATATATATAAAAATAGAAACTGATTATCCATGATGAGAATTTCACTTGAAGTTTTAGCTCATTCAAACATTTTACAAATAGAATTGAATGTATAAAAAATTGTTACATGTAGCTAAAGGTTTAGCAATGTCTCTTCAGTTACTTAGTAAATTCTACAGGAAGAAATAACACAATACTCATCTTATTGCAGCACATGCTACCACTAGCTCAATCAGTGTGGGACAAACAAAACCTAATATATTCTATAAATGGATATAATACTTCTTAACATTGTGCTCTATCTAAAACAAACTTCTTGTTCAAAAATAAAAGGTAGGATAAAGAAAGAAAAAGACTGATTCTAACCAGCAGTCCATATAAATGTGAATTGCAAGTGAATTTCATATAAAACAAGATAAACAAGCAAAGGAAAATCCAAAAAGCAAAGAAAACAGTAACCAAAGCTTCACCTGCAAAAAATAAAAAAGTGGCACATTATTGGACATATGACAATGATCCAGGCATAGAAGACTCAGATACCAGTGCTGTGTCTCAGAAAGATGACGACTATATTTGCGTTTACTACAATAAACTATACTCCAAATTTTGCAGTGGTGAAACAGTATATTTACATTGAATTAGTAGAAAAAATTAAGAACATCTTGATTGCTTTAAAAGTTAATATGAGTTCAGTGATACAAAATTAAACCACTGAAGGAATGATAAACACAAAAGACTGTAAATGTTGGAAGTATTTCACATGCTTTACAAATGAAAAATGGCTAAAATGGTATAGAAAAAAATATAATGTATTTTTTGTATCCCATTTTAGCTATTTTTAATTTTTAACAACACACAGCGATAATTACTTCTCTTTAATTTTTGTGTAATTTTTGTTTTAATTTAGTGCAAATATCAATCACATGAATTTAAGCTTTCTTATGCTGGTTCCTTGAAACTACTGTATTTTTATCATAACAATAGAGCAACACATTTTCTTTGACACTGTTGAGATCATACTGCTATGTAAACAGACATGATTCGTGATTCATATAGTTATATTTAAAAGTGTAAGAGTTTATATTAAGCCTGATGATGGCTACAGAAGGATAGTTGAAGCATTACTATAAGAAATTTCAAGGGTTGTCTAATTAATTAAAAATATATTTTGACACACACAATCATCAATGAAATCAATGTGTAGCTCTCATTGTTCAAAAAATTTTTTTTTTAGGTTTCAAACTAAATCAATCCCAACCTTAGCTATTTTGGAAAATGAAATATTGCTAAACATTGATAATATAACATTTACATCAAACTTAATAATATTCTAAAAGTTACTAATTTTTTAGTTGAATGTAATTTCATAGAAAAAAAAAAGATATCCTGTTTACTGGTAGCTTGGTTTGATTCTCTTAGCAGCTTCAATAACTTCAGTCATGTTAGCGATATCACCAAACTCCATTTCCTTGTGTTCATAAAGAATCCCAGTGTTTCCTGGACCAAGCACAAAAACACCTGAAAGAAAGGATGAAATTATCTACCAAAAAAAACTTTTTAAACCACAGAACAAAACCGAGATACTTTCCAACAAGAATAAACCTAAAAATTCAAGAAATCAGTTTTGTTGCTGAAAATATATTTGATCTGTAATTCACAAATTCTGATCAATGAAAATGAAATAATTTCAAGAACTTCTTCACAAACTAAGAACGGTTGATTAAAAATATGTAATCATATTAAGTTTTAAATTTCATTTTTTCAGTCTTATCCACGAAAGTTAACAGTAAATTTGACAGTTTTATGGTAGATATTAATTCTCTGTTTATCATTTTTTTTTGTATATGACTGAAAATACCCCAGAATGTATTTATTATACTGCTATTTTGTAGCACTTAACCACCTATAGCTGTTAATAGTCTTGGTAACCATTGATATCTCACTATATAACCTTTCCAAACATGTTTATTGTAGTTGTCAGTTGGTTGACTTAAATGTTTATGGTTGACAAGTCTGGTTCTTATGATCCATGACAGCAAAATTTCAAAATATGTGTGTGTGTGTATGTTGTTGTTTTTATCATTCAGCTTTTTATAGTTGGTAGGAGTCTTGGTACTGATATATGATGATCTGCATTTTAAAATTTCTTTCAACTTATTAAGATACCTAAAATTGAAAATGGAAACTTTATGTATGATTTACAAAACTGAAGTTTCTGATAATACATATGTATTCAGAAAGGAAAATTGTCGAAAATATCCACCATACTGCTTCCTGCAAATTAATTGATGCAGACTAAGACCAACAGTGACACGAGATATTTCTCTGGAAACCAATAACATTAATCTAAATAAAATATAATACAATTTAAATGCTACGTGGTAAATTTTGAAGATGTTGATAAATATTTACAGTTAAAAATTCTGAGTAACAATTCTACATTATGACACCAGAATTCACCTAAATATTCCTTGAGAACATATTTTTACTGGACACATTTCACTAATTAGATAGAAATCAATAAAAATGTTGGTAATATGAGTCCTGTCTACAATCAAGTTCAAGATAACTGTACATTACTGTCATACTTCCTGCAATTACATTCTACAGTAAAATTATATGACTTGAATTTTCTAGTTAAGTTCTGGATATAGTGAATACTTCAGAAAGTTTTTTAAAGTCATATACAACTGGACAAGAATTACTTTAAAAAATATTCCATTTTTACAAAATGTAACGTTCAAGAGCAATGTATAGGGAAAATGCAAGATCAAATCTGAAAAGTGCTAATGCCATTAACATATTAAACCAGGAAATATATAGAATCTTAAAATAATAATAAAAAGTTCAACAAGCTCCTTCTGTTTCTCCACCTTTCATTAAATTAATACCATACATATTTATATCATTAAACTTACCTCCCAACAATGTCCCATCTCCCTCCAAGTTACCTGAGAAGCCTTTTTGGTAAGCCCTATACAAGTTGTACCACACTCCAATTCTCAACAATCCCATGATCAAGGTTCTTCTTTCTTTAGGTCCATAAAACCTCCTCTAAAATAAAATAGGAATTCAGAATCAGGTGCCAACTCATATTATTAATTTCAACCAATAAAATGAATGAATTAAGGTTCTAAAATGATAAAAAACATCATTATTTTAACATAAAGAATTTAAACTACTGGAATTCATTTAACAAAAGTAGTTTTAATTTTCAATTTAAATATAGATATTTCTGGCTTAACTATATAGCTCTTGATTTAAAAACAATAGCCAAAAGCATTTTTTCAAAGAATTATGTTTTATCAGAAAACGTTTTTTTATTGTTTATACTAGTTTTGTATCATAGACAACTTTAAGAGCCCAGTCAGGTGAAATGCTAACATTTCTTGAATTACAGTTGCCTATTTATCTTTTATACTGTACCTTTTTTATAAGTCATATAAGATAGCAGATTACTTTGAAATATTTTCTTAAAAGAACTGCATAATTAAGAAACTTGCATTTCAATAGCCTTTTTATGACATACTAACAATAAAATATTAAATTTTGTAATGAAATCAAAAATAAAATATTATTTTGAGAGTGAAAAATATAAGTTTTCTATTTACTATACAAGAAAATTATTTCGATGAAACTATTTTCTTTGTTCCCTTAAACCAGAAGTTACTAATAAAAGTATGCCAATTATTTCTAGAACAAAGAATGGGTAATCACTGTCTTTTTTTTTTCCATTAAAAAAAAATTCTTCCAAAACTATAATATGCTAATTTTGTTTCAAGAGTATTTTAGAAAGTGTAGAAATGATATAGTTTTGGATTTGTAATAGACTGCTACTGTTTCTAAAGTGAGATGACATTTTAGCTTCTATACTGAAACATTCTTCAGGTTAAAAGTCATAACTGTTAACTGTGTAATGTCTTTTTGTTTGGTTAGTATGGTCTGTGATAAAGTTCCTTCCTGCACACTTGTTTCTAAGTGGGAGTAGGAGTACTTGGAAGTGCATTATGCAATGTCATCATTAATTCTGCAACCATGGACAACACTGGCATGAAAATGTAGTTTATAATTTCTTACTCACACACATTTGTATACTGTCTGCCTTAGGTTGTTTATTGTAATTATTATTGTTGAGTATTGCATGACTAACATAATTTCTTTAATCTATTTGCAGCTTAGTTAGAGAGCAGTTAAATTATAGTACTTTTAAGATATTCTATATTTTCGTGTGGTGATGTTTTGTGTTCTCAAATAAAAATTTTAGACAACAAACTTCGTTACAAAAAGAGTGGGCCTAGAAAGCTTTGTCGGGCAACAGCAGAAAGCTTGAACTCCAGACTTAAATATTAAAATTTCTTGTGATAGTCATGTGCACAAAGCAAGTGTGTGATTTATTCATATTGTGCTTGTAACTCAATCATTTGTTTATACAAAGCTGTTCGGATATGATAAATGGCTTTTACCTTACTCTGACAGGGTCCAAGTTCAGCTGTAAAGCAAGAAAACTAAACAAACACAGGTTTAAAAAGTCTATTAGCTTTGGCTGTAAGACTAAATAGTGTGTACTTGTCTGTTACAATATGTAGTCATTCTTGAAAGAAAAAAATAGTAACTTAGATTTGTTTTGTATTTTTCAGGTTTTCATTTTACCCTATTTTCTATTTCACTACAATTGGTGTTAGTGTAGAGAAAATTATAGATAAAAAAAACATCTGATACTCATTTAGGAGGTACTAGAGGTTATGCAAATGAAATATGAAAACTTTAGGATGAAAAAAAAAGTATTTTTATTAGGCCTGAGCAATAGTAAACATGTTTACTATTATGGTAGTTTAACATGGCTAATCACAATTTTGAATACAATCATGATAGTTACAAAAAATTGACAATAATAGTATTCATGTGTATAGTGTACACTGGTAACACTATAATCATGCAGCTTCATGAATACACACAAACAATAATGTATGTATGTTTGCAGATACTTACAAATGTTTACTTCACCAAAAGCATGGCTTTGATTACTGCAATTTGGATGCTAGAAAGACATTCTCTGACAACAGACATGACCTCTTAATGTTCACAGTATACCCTGCAGTGCTAAATGCTTATTCTGAATGAACAGAGGTTGCAGGAACAGCAAGGTATTTCATGGCTAGTTGTGCCAAACAAGGATATCTAATGTTGGATCTTGCCCACCATTCTAAAAAACTACACTCACCCCATGAGCCAATCACATCTTCATTATCAGTATACCGTACTATCTCTCTTTTTGCTTTGTCATTATCATTTCCTACAGCCTCACCAGCCTGTTCAGCAGTTGGTTAAACAACATCCTCGAATATGTGAAGAAGTTTCCATTCACCATGAAATGTGCTTGTACACAACAAGCTCCAGCTTCTTTTGAAATTTGGTCTAAAACTTGCTGCTTCTCTGAATTAGTAAAAAAGGTAAGCAACTTGAAACATGGGTCAAGAAAAGCAGCTTTGTTTAGTAGATCAACAATAGGTCCAGTGTGGCAATCATATAAATTCTTTCTCATCTTTAGTTTCATCATTTTAACAATCCTACAGTCAGAGTCACAGTTTTTCAAAAGATTATTAAGCAGCTTGTGTAACAGTGCCCGTGTCATAGATATACTAACATATTTCTGAGCCCCTAAAGCCTCAGTCATCTCAAGAAGTGGTTTCATTACTTGTACAAACAGTTCCATATTAGAGAATTCTATGTCAGTAGGTATTAAATCACTTTCTTTGAGTTCCAGTACCATAGCACACAATGGTTGATGCTACTGGATTATTCTTTCAACCATATAATAACTGCTATTCCACCATGTTGCAATGTCATTATCATGTGAAAGCTGATAAAGTGAGCTACAAGTTTTTGTACCTACTAATCATCTTTTATATTTCTGGCAATTTCAAAGTTTGATCAACAGCAAGTTGTAGTGTGTAAGTGGCAAGTGAGGAATTTCAAGCATCTCAATTGCAGCAGTGATGTTTGACCTATTATCTGTAGTAGCAGCAATAATTCCATAAAATGGTAATTTCGACTCAGCTAGTGTAGTGTTTAGCTTTACTATGCTATTCACATCTGTGTGACTTTCAGAAAACTCACTAGCTGCTATAAGATAAATTTGTAGCTTGAATTGTTGTTCAATGAAATGAACTGTAATAACACAATATGATTGTTTTGTTCGTGATGTCCACATGTCTGTGGCAATAGTATAACATTCTACTCCATCAAGCTGCTGTTGGACTATAGACTTGATACAATTCCTGCATATAATGACAAGCTATGGTCTTGCAATCTGGAGGTGGGTAATGTGGGTCAAAATTGTTAATCATATAATAGAAGTCAGGAACATAAACTGTATCAAATAGTTGCATATCCTTTACAAGAAAATAACATACTGAAACTTTCAGCTTCTTCCAGCACCTGGTGAGTGGCAACTGAGCCTCAAAATTGCTGGAAAGTGCTTTTGTGAACTCAGAACTTTGTTATTACTCCTACTGCTTTTCTTATTTGCATGTGCAGCATCATTTTTTCTGTTTCCATTGCTGCAAAATCACTTGGATGCATATTGCTTAAATGTAAATGCATGTTAAGAGTATTTCCACAATATCTGAATCACTTGCAACAAATTTTACATGTTTCTCCAGTTTGTTTTCTCTTATCTTTTTACAAATACATACCATCTTTTCCTGGAAAACCAAAAAACTTCCAAATATTGCTTGTAAAGCCTTCTAATCAAATCAATTCTATTTCATTTACTTAAGCCACTATTACTCAAATTATAACTACAATTTTCCATTGCATCATCCCTCATGTCATCTACCATATTTAATTATTGTTTTTAAGAAAATGGCTGAGTAACCATGTGATATGGTACCAAATATGTATGCACAAGTATCACATGCACTATTCGAATAGTATGCAGGTTAACTATCATATTCATGAATAGTGCTAAACTATCATGATAATTAATAACTACTTCAGCCTGCACATCACCAATCCCAGAGAAAGAATATTTTCCTAGATATTACAAAAATATAAATTTGATAATCTAATTATCATTATGAATTTAATGCTACTTACTTCAACATCTAAAAATATTTCACCCTTAAAAAATGGTTGGAACTCCTTGACACCCAAATTCTCATGAACAACAGCATAGAGAGACAAACCAAGGTTATCCAGTTCAGGTTTCAGGGAGGAGAGCATAGAAGCTTCCTAAAAATAAATAATAGAGAATTGCATTGAAAATGCAACAATAAATCAGTACAATACTAAACAAAAAACCTTGTATTATTAATTCTTCTTTGGAAGTTTGTACTACACAATTACATTGTATTTTGTTTTTGAAAAATCTACACATTTTTGTAATCCTTTGAAATGAAAAAAAGGTTACACAGGTTAATAAATATACTATATAAAGGTTTGTTAAGAATTACCTAAGTTACAAAATATTTTTCAGTTTTAATTAAAATGATCAAATGAGTTTCAGATTCAGGTCAATGCAGTGACTTTTTCATGAAGTCTTACTTTATTGTGAGCTACTTAAAATGGGTTTATCATCATAAATTTCAGAAGTTTTTATCCCATACAGGATAGAATAAAAAAAGATATGAAAACAGAATTTGCATTATAAAAAAGACAAATATTGATACACATTACTAATATGACTATTAGAAATTATAATGAATTATGTATATCAATAGATGCCCATAACTACCTACCCTCTACCAGTAATATAACATAATGCAGTTTATTGAACATTAGGGTTAGGGGGATGGGTGTGAGATTGAGAAAAATACTTTGCATCTATGGCATTAATAGATATTTTGAGATTCTTCATCACAGTTTCATGCATTGTTTTAGGAGATCACTGACCATTACATAGTTATCTGTCAGTTGCTACATTTTTTTAATATTGTTGCGTCAGCGAGTCACATGACTGGTGTGACGCCACGTTTCTAGAACTATCCCGTATCTTGGCGAATGCTCTAGTATTTACTAGATGGAGGGTAGACTGGTATATAAAGGGGGGTGACAACGTGATGAGGGAGTAATGTAATGTAATGTGTGTGTGTGTGTAGACAGTGAGTAATTGAACTGCAGTCACCGGGTATTTTTGAAGTTAACGTTCGTTCGTTACAGTGTTG
>NW_013673320.1:15967-18978 GCF_000517525.1 Limulus polyphemus
ATTAAGTAAAGACTTGTGTCGTTAAAGTTTCGTTGGAATGAAGTTACGGAAAAATCAATTAACAAACGGAGACGTAACAATATTTACCTACAGGGTAGGTATCTAGAGATTTTAAGTGAAGCTTCTGACAAACCTGGTGACTTTTATTAGAATTGAAAATTAAGTGTAATAAGTGCTGTGAAATTCTGAATTCAATAAAAAACTTGAAAGTTCAAATACATATGGTGCATAAATAAAGAAAGGATTAGGTTTCTCATTTTCCAGGGAGAGGAGAGTGCCACCCACTTCACAGCCATGCTTGTATACAAAAATACCTAAAAGTTAAGCTGAAAGTATGTTGTTATATCACCAATTTTTTTTTTTAAAAACTCTTTTAATCAACAGAGACTCTAAATTAAAAAAAGCAACAAATATTTTTCCAGCTTTTTGTCTATACATTTAATGTCATTCTTTCAGTACACATACTAACAACAATATTAGGATATAAAACATGACATAAAACCATTGTTGGAGCATAGTGTAACAATAATGTGCTGGCTTTTCTATATATTAGAAGTTGTTAATCTGATTTTTACCAATAATTATTCTATGAATATGCCACAAATTGATTTCATGAATAATCTTAATTTTGATTGGCTCACAAAGGAATTTACCAATATTTGACTGCCTCTTAGTTGGTCAAAATTTGGTCAAATTTATTTATTTCACTTAGCTATGAAATGTGAGGTTAGAGTATATCATGGTGAGGGGGTAGTAGTACTTGCCCTGTCATTTTTGACAGGTAATACCTAGTATCTGTATAATGTTTACATGTAACAAAACACTAAATCTTGAACTATTCTGTGTTATTTGATCTTCTATATATATATTTTCAAAATCAAATTTGTTGTGAGACATTCCTATTAGGCCTAATACATTTTTAAATAAAACATTCTTAAAACCAATCTCTTAGAGATTTTCAAGAACTGTCTTTTCAAATATGTATTAAGCCTAAAACTAGAGTATTATAATAATCGTAAATCTACATATGTATCAGAAATTATTCAAACTGTAACTGTAATGTTCACAGGTAACAAAACACTATAAATCTTGAGCTCCTGTGTTCTATTCTCTCAGAAATCTTCGAGGACAGTAGTGTTTTATCTGCATCCATGTGTAAAACCTTATATATATATATACATATCATTACAATTACATTTGTCGTATATATATTAGCGCAAATGCAAATATACATATATATCTGTAATTATTCAATATGCAACTGTTGTAAGGTTTGAAAACAATAATACTTCATTGCGTATCTAATCAGACAGCCGAGTAAGCACCCAGTTTTGAAAAGAAACTGTTCTATGACTTAAGCCTTACTTGTATACAAAAAATTTAGTGTAATAAAAATACCTAAACGTTAGGCTAAAAGTATGTTCGCTCGCTGATTACTTGATAGCCAATAATTACGAATCGCCTATATCTATATAATGTTTACATATAATAAAATACTACAAATCTTGAACTCAATTTTATTTTTCTTTCAGAAAACTTAGGGACTATAGTGTTTTATTTGTATTCACGTGTAAATACTTCTATATATAGATATCTTTACAATGACATTTGTCGTAATACATTAATATTAGGCCCAATACCTTTTTAAACACGACGTTTTTAATTTAATCTCTTGGGGATTTTCAAGAAATGTATTAAGCCTACAACTAGTGTCTTAGAGAACCGTAAATCTACATATACATTTGTAATTATTGAAATTCTAACTGTTGTACGGTTAAAAATAAAAATGGGGAAAACATATTTCATGGCATATCATGAAAACAGCCGAGGAAGCAAGCAGTTTTGAATAGGAACTGCTCTATGACTTAAGCCTTACTTGTATACAAAAATTTAGTGTAATAAAAATTCCTAAACGTTAGGCTAAATGTATGTTCTCTCACTAATTACTTGATGTGCATAGAACAATTTATAATTGCCAATCGAATATATCTATATAATGTTTACATCTAACAAAACACTATAAAACCCTTCTCTATTATTTTCTCAGAAAACTTACGGACCGTAGTGTTTTATTTCTATTAACGGGTAAAAAGTTATATATATATATATATTTACAATTACATTTGTCGTAAGACATTAATATTAGGCCAAATACCTTTTTAAACACCACATTATTAATTTATTCTCTTAGGAACTGTATTGTTTTAAAATGAATTAGGCCTAAATCTAATCTATTATCGCAAATGTAAAACTATATATATATATCTGTAATTATTCAAAATGTAATTGTTGTAAGGTTTCGAAAAAAACAAAAACACTTCATGGAGTATCTAAGCAGACAGCCGAGTAAGCACCCAGTTTTGAAAAGAAACTGTTCTATGAATTAAGCCTTACTTGTATACAAATATTTAGTGTAATAAAAATACCTAAACGTTAGGCTAAAAGTATGTTCGCTCGCTGATTACTTGATAGCCAATAATTACGAATCGCCTATATCTTTACAATTACATTTGTCGTAATACATTAATATCAGGCCAAATACCTTTTTAAACACGACGTTTTTAATTTAATCTCTTGGGGATTTTCAAGAAATGTATTAAGCCTACAACTAGTGTCTTAGGAGAACCGTAAACCTACATAATACATTTGTAATTATTGAAATTCTAACTGTTGTACGGTTAAAAATAAAAATGGGGAAAAAATATTTCATGGCATATCATGAAAACAGCCGAGGAAGCAAGCAGTTTTGAATAGGAACTGCTCTATGACTTAAGACTTACCTGTATACAAAAATTTAGTGTAATAAAAATTCCTAAACGTTAGGCTAAAAGTATGTTCTCTCACTAATTACTTGATGTGCATAGGACAATATATAATTACCAATATATCTATATAATGTTTACAAGTAACAAAACACTAAAACTCTTCTGTATTATTTTCTCAGTAAACTTAGGGACTGTAGTGTTTTACTTCTATTCAAAGGTAAAAAGTTATATATATATCTTTACAAC
>NW_013673320.1:19567-20030 GCF_000517525.1 Limulus polyphemus
TATATATATATATATATATATATATATATATCTGTAATTGTTGAAAATTCTAGATGTTGTACGGTAGAAAATAAATATAAAAATTTGGAAAAAACATTTCATGGCATATCTAAGCAGACAGCCGAGGAAGCAGGCAGTTTTCAATAGGAACTGTTCCATAACTTAAACCTTGCTTGTATACAAAAATCTAGTGTAACAAAAATACCTAAACGTTAGGCTAAGGGTGTGTTCTCTCACTAATTACTTGATGTGCATAGGACAATATATAATTACCAATCGAATATATCTATATAATGTTTACATGTAACAAAACACTAAAACTCTTCTCTATTATTTTCTCAGAAAACTTAGGGACTGTAGTGTTTTACTTCTATTCCCAGGTAAAAAGTTATATATATATATCTTTACAACTACATTTGTCGTATGACATTAATATTAGGCCAAATACCTTTTTAAACACCAC
>NW_013673320.1:20665-26890 GCF_000517525.1 Limulus polyphemus
CTGTAGTGTTTTACTTCTATTCACAGGTAAAAAGTTATATATATATCTTTACAACTACATTTGTCGTATGACATTAATATTAGGCCAAATACCTTTTTAAACACCACATTATTAATTTATTCTCTTAGGGATATTCAAGAACTGTATTGTTTTAAAATGAATTAGGCCTAAAAACTAATGTATTATCGCAAATGTAAATCGACACATATATCTGTAATTATTCAAATTGTAACTGTTGTATGGTTTGAATAAAAATATATGCAAAACATCTACACAGACAGTTGAGTAAGCAGGCAGTTTTGAAACGAAACTGTTCAATGACTTAAGCCTTGCTTGTAGAGAAATATATAGTGTAATAAAAATACCTAAATGTTAGGCTAAAAGTGCATCAGCTCACTAATTACTTGATGTGCATAGGACAGTCAATAATTACCAATGGACTTATCTATATAATGTTCACATGTTACAAAACACTATACATCTTGAACTCTTGTGTTTTATTCTCTTATAAATCTTGGGGGCAGTAGTGTTTTATTTGTATTCATGTGTAAGAACTTCTATATATATATTTTTTTACAATTACATTTATCGTAAGACATTAGATTTAGGCCTAACACATTTTTAAACATGACATTCTTATTCTATTCTCTTAGGGATTTTCAAGAACTGTATTGTTTTAAAATTAATTAGGTCTAAAACTAATGTATTATCGCAAATGTAAATTGGTATGAAGAAAAAAAGGTAAGCAAAACACTTACACAGACAGCTGAGTAAGCAGGCAGTTTTGAAAAGAAATTGTTCAATGACTTAAGCCTTGCTTTTAGAAAAATATCTAGTGTAATAAAAAATACCTAAATGTTAGGCTAAAAGTGCATTCGCTCACTAATTACTTATTGTGCATTTGTCGTAAGACATTAATATTAGGCAAAATTTTTTTTAAACACAACATTCTTAATTTATTCTCTTAGGGATTTTCAAGAATTGTATTGTTTTAAAATGAATTAGGCCTGAAACTAATGTATTAATGCAAATTTAAATCTTCATATATCTGAAATTATTCAAAATGTAACTGTTGTAAGATCTGAAAAAAAAACAAAAAAACACTTTCTAGAATGTCTAACCAGATAGTTGAGTAAGCACGCAGTTTTGAAAAGAAACTGTTCTATGAATTAAGCCTTGCTTGTATACATGCGCATCCGTAGAGATTTTTCCAGGAGCAAGCAAAGTAAAAACCAAGAGATGATGGACCCGCCTTCAAAGTTTTGTCATTACACTTAAGAGAATAAGGAAACTCCCATAGTCAGATTTAATGAGTTTAATATTTGTAAGGTTACTTTAAGCCATACTGCACACATGCAGCTATATATACTCCATAATTGTATATTTTGGTGATTCCAATCATACTGGGATGTCTGCATCACTCTCTTTGATAACCTTCTGCTGGTATTACTGGCACGTGGTAACAGGTTGACCCCGATTATACTGTGTCAAGGCTCATTGGATGTCAGCAAGACCATGTTAGTCTCTTTACTGACCTATATGAGAATTGCTATGTCCAATATCTAAGAGTTCAGAGTGGTAGCGATGTATTTTAATGTTTAGCTACAGAATACATATCTAGAGATTTTAAGTAAAGCTGCTGAGAAATCTGGCAACTTTTATCAGAATTGAGAATTAGGTGTAATAAGTGTTGTGAAATTCTGAAGTGAATAAAAAACTTGTAAGTTCATATACATATGGTGAATGAATAAAAAAATAATTATGTTTCTTATTTTCCAAAGAGGGGAGAGTGCCGCCCCTTGACCACCCTGCAGATGCCCACAAACATAGTCAACCTGAACAGTGTCATAATTACCCATGTCAAAGGGATACCATAACTAAAGATGTATGTAAAATGGTACAACTGCACAATATTGTAGTAACAAGAAAGTAGTATGTAGGCATTTGTGAACCTGAAAGTCACACTGTGCACAGAATGAACAATACAACTATAGTCAGTGTGGAGCCTTATGAGGATAAATTTCTCCCTCCAAATCCCATGCAAACTACAAACTGGACAGCTACCTGTTGATAGTATGTTTTACATAGAACAGGTTTTTCACATGTTGTTCATCCCAAGTCAACTGCCAATTGGCATGTAGTCTTGCCTTGATGACTAGCTTGAAATCCAAATATGGAATAGGCAAGACTAAAATATCACCACTGGAGATCTATTTATCCATGGTGTCAGGAAGTCCATTCTCTCAGATCCTGACATGACTAGGAATAGAAAAAACTAAGAGAATCAGATAAGAACTAACTCAAGCTCTTCAAAGAGCTAAGCAAGTCAGTATAGATGGAACTAGTGCACCACTTAGATTCTATGTAATCTAGAACAAGTGAGACAGCATACAAATCAACAGTGAACACAGAATTTGTAGAGGGGATCCTATGAACAATCACACAGCTCAGCAAACTCATTTAATTTCAAGCCATCCATAAATATGTGAATGGGAAGATGTTCAACATATGCTTGTTAAAGGAAAATTGTGTCTTCCAATTATGAATATCCAACTTCTTCACGTGACTCATGAAAATATGCAGTGAGGAGTGGTAATAAACTATGGTGAAATGGGCTGAACATCATATTCAGCAATATCACCCTCTGTCAGACCCATCTCAATCAACACCTAATGGATAAAAGAATAGGAAGGTGAAAAACTGGAACAGCAGACCACCTATATGCAAAAAGAAACACAAATAATGAAGACACACTACTGAGTGGGATGCCATGGTTGTGATCAGAGCTTTCCAGTATACTGCAAAGAAAGTTGCAAAAATATGAGGTGAAGTGTAGGTTCATAGTATTCTACACACAAACTCTGGACTGGAGAAGATTGGAAAGTCTCTGATGAAGCACAGGGTCAAACATCCTCAATGCAGTTTCTGACCAAAGTGTAGATCAGAAATCCATACTCCAATCTACACTGAATGAGGGCACAACAAATCTTGAGTAAAGAATACCTTCTTGTTACTCAAATAGGCAAAAGAGAATGTGGATGATATTCAGTACCTTTGTACCCTTGATTTTAATCTGCTTTTTGTATGTGTAGAATAAGAGTCAGCTTATAGTCAAAGGAAAGTCCAAAGAAATTTGCTTCAGTCACTATGGAAATTTACATACCTTCCAGATGGAGCTTGCGATTCACCTTAGATGAAAATACCATGGAAAACAAGTAGAAGTTTTAGGGATGGTCTAGACAGCTGCCTAGAAAATACAATCAGTTACTGCCTTTATGCAGTTTTTAACAGTAGATTTCAAAGAGTAGTGAATGAGGGCCAGTTGAACTTTTTTCAGTTTCCACCAGGGCATACAAGTTAGGTGGTAATGACTACAGACAGTCTCCCTCAGAGTGATGAAAAATTATCAATGCCTCATAGGTCACTGTTTACCTCGCAAGAAAAAGGAGGAGAAAAGGTGAAAAAGCAGACATATCTATGACAGTAAACATATGACTATGGGCAAGAAATAGATATGTTCTTCAGTACTGAAGACAGAAAGGTTGTGATCCATGAATGCAGCATGTTGGTCATACATTAATGCAACTCCCTCCAATAAATCCATCTGTCACACAAACTGTTCTTTCTGTATAACTAGCGTATAGTCTGTCAAAAATGACAGTGCAAGTACTACCACCCCCACCCCATAGTATACCCTAAACTCACATTTCATAGCTAACTTAAATAAATAAATTTTGCAAAATCAAGCTTGACCAACAATGGATTATATTATATTTAAAAAGAAGTACTTGCACTTTTATAAGTAAATATCCCAGGAATTTGGCTTCAATGGGGAAGTAAATATCCAAACTCAACCAATAATAACAGGGCTTTCATAATATCTTGAAAATTACTTGCACTTTTATAAATAAATGCCGATGTGAATTTTAATGAGAAAATACTTGTTTCTTTTTGAAATACCTTATGCAAGTTGAAGATAAAAATTATAAGAACAAGTGTAAGTTGAAATTGTTAATACAATTGAACTAGACAAACGTTTTGAAATTTGACATTTGATAACAAACACATGATTTTTTCAATAATATTTCATTCAATGATAGAGCTAGTATAGTTCAATCAAAATGATACACACCATTGTACAGCATTGTAGTAAACACTTCATATTCAATTAGATTTTATTAGTTTCCTACACATAAAATTCTGACCAACTTTTGTATATTAACATGATTTTATCAGATTTATAATTTAATGAATTACACTAATATTATGAAAGTCATAGCAAACATATTTTAATAATTTACTGTGTTTATTGTTTCTGTTTCTTACCTCCCTGCACAAAGATCATCCTGGTCGTCGAACAGCCATTATAACAGCACCATTATTTGCCCAAAGTTGTGAAGCCTACATAAAGTTAAATTATTATCAAATATGTTTTTAAGTAATAAATTTTCAAAATGAAAATAATGACTCAATATTAAAACATTTTAAGAACAAAGATATGTTACTGCTAAATGGGTGTATTGCTACAATTGGTAAATACTGAATTTAAATAAATGGGAATTTATTGATTATATATTTAGTTAACAAGTAAAAGGATGAAATGGGTAATACATCTGTTAAACCTTTTTAATAAGCACCACTAATATATTCGTATAAGAAGTTAAAGATTCTTGCATTGTTAAAGTAATTATCCTTTCCAATATGCATTGACAATTTAAGTGTAAAAAACATTAAAATGAGGAGTTAAATGTTTACTAAGTACTGGTAAGTAAAGTATTTTAATTTGATTCCTCTTACAATAATCCATCCCCCCTGAAATATGGTCATGTTTCATGATTGTTAGGTTTATCTGAACACAAACATTTTTAGCCAAACTATTTTTCAATAAAACAATTAAATAACACTTGAAACAATGTGGAAGAACTTGTGTGTATGAAATTATTATTAACAATTTACAGAAAAACAATATGTACTGTCTGAATGTATTTTCAAAATTTAGGTAATGCATGTCTAAATGCTTGTGTCAACAAATGGAAATATAATTTAATTAAGGTATAAAAACAGAACTTTGAAATTCTCAGTTCATAATTCCAAATTAATGAGTATCAAGATTCATGGGTGTTTTTACAAAGAAAACAAGAGCAATTTTTAATAATACATTATTAAAACACTTATTTATGGTATCTAAAGTAAAATATCAATAATACCTTTTCACATACACTCTCGCCATTGGCTACATTGTATCGGAAATGAGATACTTACAACAGTACACAGAGAAATAGACTAAACATTTCCTGGAAAACTGGATGACCTTCATGACATCACTAAATTCTTTTTATACATATCACTCATTCGATTACACCATCATTCCCAGTTTGCCCCTGAAGAAGACCAGTCCATCTTTTGAAAGCACTTGAGTTATAGGGTTTTTATTCATTTCTAAATGAAATGCAACTGACTGAGCACCTCCTACCAATGTTTTTTTTTTCTTTTCTATTTATCTACCATGGTTTGAGGAACACTGTAATAATCAATTAAGTAAACGTAATTGATTAATGGGGCCTTCAATTATCAAATACCACTAACTGCCTATCTCTAAAACTCAGAAAGCTCAGCCACAATTTCACAATAAAGTTACACGGTTGCTTTAAAAAGTGTTTCAACGATGCTTTGAATGGCTTTAATATTTCTGTTATTCAGCTGGATATTATAATTTACAATCAAATAATAATTTTTTTGTTATTGCTTTGATAAATATAAGTCTTTGCAAAATATTAAGTGTGAAAACAATGGTTCACATAGTCTTCTATTTACCTTAAATTCTTCTCCTGGTTCATCTTGTCTCTTCAAATGAGCATTAGCAAGAAACTGGTAAGTTACTTTTTCTGCTGGAAGTAACCAATGTGCAGGAAGGTTACAAAATACAGCAACTCCTGCAATTGCAGCTGCTGCTCCAAATCCCCATGTGGCTAATGCCATTTTCAAAGTTTCCTAAATATTACCATACAAAAATCATAAAAAATAGAGGGACATAAACTTCAAAAATACAATTATATCACAAACATGTGACAATGAAGTAAGTAACATAATAACTACAACAAAAATAAAATACACCAATGTACATAATGCACCATATATATATATATATATATATTTATGTATGATTAAAATACACTATTTGCTATAACATAGTAAACACTTTTAATATTTTCTACCCTTTCATCC
>NW_013673320.1:26900-34703 GCF_000517525.1 Limulus polyphemus
TAAAGTTTCGTCGGAACGAAGTTACGGAAAAATCAATTAACAAACGGAGACGTAACAATATATTAAAAATAAAACTACATACAATGTATGGATGATACAATAGCAAGACTGATCATATTTTAAACTGTATTATTCTTCATTGGCCCTATACAGATTTCCAGTAAGAAAAATTATTATAATGCTTCAGCTATTCTTAGTTTGGTGTATAATGCTGCCAGTTGTATGAATTACTGTGAGAGTATATATGTGCAGTAACATATACATAACTACACACACACATACATACACTCATACATTTTAAAAGAAGGAAAAAAAATGGTACTTTCATAACAGACAAGATAAAATTAGAGAATACTAAAAATGATTTCATTTAAAAAATAATGTAATTTAACAGACTACAGTAAAAAATTAATTTGACAAGGACTTTACAGTAAAATTTAAAAATTGTACTTCTGTAATCAAAAACCAGCAAATGGCAAATGAAACTGAAAATTCAATCCATAATAAACAAAATGAAAAGTGAGCAAAAACAAAGTGCCATTGAATATTGCACAAGATTCAACAATAAGTAATCTGCACTGTTTTCTTCATTCAATCTCTGTTTTAGTCTACTGAACAGTAATTCCCTTTATATGCAGTTTCTGTTCCATGTTTAGTTTTGGTTATATTTCTATTGCTGTCCTGTGGTGCTTCAGAGGATGGAGGTTTTATATGCTGGTCTTGGTGATTATATTGGGAGAGAAGGTTTCAGTTACTAAAGTTAATATCTATGATGGGTTGGATGTGGTAATTTATTTTGTATCAGAAATCAAGTGAGTGACTACAGTTTGCATATTAATACAGTTTAATTTTTTCCTCTTCTTCACAAAATAGGCCAGGAAAGACTAACTTCAAGCAGCTGGGTTTGTTTCTGCTAGCCCATGTGCACTAATTATATTCTATTAGTCACTTTATGCTTTAGTGTGTCCGTATTTGTACCTTTTTTGTCATAACTCGTATAATAAATTTAAATTTCTATATTTTATAAGATGGGGGCAACCGTTAAATACTTTTTACAAATATAAATGGTGTGAATTTTTTACGATATGGTATGTAGATTTTGTAGTACTAAAACTCATAATAAGACTTAGATTTCTGACAAATAAGTCCATTGCTACTGTAATTATTAATAGATATAATCACTTCACTTTATTGTTGTTCAGAAAAACGTAAAAGTCACATATTACGTATTACAAAAATGAGTTGGAGTTAGATTTTATTGAACAATACAAAAGATACAATGCAACACTTTAGTTTGTTAATTTCATATTATCTATTTATCAGTTTCATTACTTGAGACAGTATTTACAGTTAAAACGCGATTGTTAAATTTTGAAATAAAACCAACTTTAAAAACAGATAAAGTAATCAAATAACAGTTTTACAAAATCTTTCATTGTTAAAAAGCAAGTCAGTAACTTATAATAAATTGTTTAATTGGATAGATGCATAAAATAATGTCTTTTTTTTTGTAGAAATAATCAGTTAGAAAAATTAAACAGGAAAATAAAATGTGAAGATTGTTATAGATCATCTAAGATATAGTCTTCAATTTTTCCAATTATGATTTAAGTGACATAGAAAAAAATGTGGTTGGCCCACCGTTTACCAAAAAATACCTAAATGTGAGAATTATCTATTGAATTTTGAACAGCTGCTGCAACAGTTATCTAAACAAACAATCTGGCAGGAAAGCAATGAATCTATTAACAGCATAAACACTCAAGTAAGTGGCACTAATTTAACATATTTTGATTACAACTGTAGAAGAAAACTTACTGATGTAAAAAAAAAAAAAGAGGAATTTCAGGACAAAAAGTAATGAAATACAAATGAAAATAAAATGATTATAAAACCCTATGAGAGAAATATAATCATTAAAACTGATTACATTAATAAAGTTAAAGAAATCTTAAGTGATAGAACTGAATTTGTGAAATTAGAAAGAGGAAAATGTATATTAACTGAAAATGAATTTCATTAAATAAAACCAACTGGTTCTCATTCTGGAATCATGTATGGAGTTCCTTGAGTCCATAAAGATGTTTGTTCTATTAGAATGATATGATCTAAAATTGGTCTATATAATCATGAACTAGCAAGGTTTCTGGTTGAGAGAACTATTAATTAGAAATGATTACACTATCAAACATAGTTCTGAGTTTTCTCAGGATATAAAAATAATTATATATTTTTTTCTTGACCTTAATTCCAACTAGTTTGGGTTGATATTTATATAAGCTAGAAATTTTCACACCCAGGTGGCTGGCCCGTCAGCAACCATATAGGATGAGCATGTTCAGTGACAGGGGTTTCAACTTGCAACCCTTACATTGGGGGTCAAGTATCTTAACCACCAGGCCATGCCAAGCCCTTGAACCGTGAATTTTAATAATGGAATATATTGTCCTAGTTTTGTTACATAGTCCCTTTACACTAATATACCAACAGATAAGACCATAAATTTATGTAGCAAACTTTTTATAAAAAAAGAACTGTGTTGAAATGAGATTTCCTAAGTATGTATTTCAGAAATACACAAATTCTGCCACCATATATATGACCAAATTGACAATGTTGCTATAGGATCTAGATTAACTATATCATTCATTAATTTTTTCCTTTAAGAATATCTTTCTCAGTTTAAACCAGTATATTACAGACGATATGTATATACCTTTATTATCTTCAGTGATACTCAACACCTATTTTTTTAATCTCATAGTAGACATCCTAATATTAAATTCACAGTTGAACATCAACAAAATCACCAACTTACATTCTTGACCTCTTTTATTCCTAATAAAGACAGTAAATTTGACTGTGAAATTTTTCATAAGACTTTCACTAGTTTGTATTTCAACTTTGACAGTTTTATACTATTGTCTTTTAAGAAACATCTGGTTAAAATGTTGATTCAACAGGCATATAAATCAACAAGTATGATATTTGTCAAAAAAGATGGAAAATATTAAGAAACTTTTACTAAAAATGTCTTTCTTATAAACATTATAAGTCATGTTGTTCAAGACTATTTAAATTATAGTATTTCTACACAACATAATTGGAATGTTGTTTTAAAAAAAATTATTTAATCCTGCCATATACAGGGTAAATAGGTTATTTTGATTAGAAACCAGATATACCAATTATATCATCATGCATACCCTAAGTTGAACTGAACTGTATTTTCAAACCTATATGCTGATAACAGTATTTCTTTAGGTATAAGAATTGAATACCTATCTATAAAATTAATAATGTGGTACATAAATATAAATATCCTAAATGATTTTTAGGTTATATTGGATCCCCCACTAGGTGATTTACAGTTTGCACATAAGATGCAAGTTTAAGATCAACATCATTTTTAAGCATCAAACAGTGTGCACTGAATGAATATAATGCACCTTTAAGTTGAAGAAAATTTAAAATATTCACAAAGGTAAATGGGGAACAGGAACTATGTATAAAGGAAAGACTATTGATCAATAGACTTAAAGTACAATTTAATAAGTAAAACAGTGTAATTAGTTTATTATTAAATCCTTAAGTGTTAGAAATGCTGTAAATAGTATAGAATATAGCAGCAATGCCAGAAAATTTATTATAGAATAAAAACATAATGTTTTAGTAAAAATGAAATAAAATGATTGCAATTTCAACATGGTTCAAGCTCCTAAAAGTTGCCTGAACTTTCAGGAAGTTAAAAATTGAATTCACTTTTGTAAAATTTTATATATCACAGAGGTTGAGTATGTTGTATTAAAATGACTCTGGAGCTTCTTTATGTCATTATAGCATGTTACCACATCAGGTAATACTCTATCTGATAACTTTACAATACCCTTGCAATGTAGTTTCTGTTGTAAAAGGGCTCGGTCTAAAGGCTTTAATGTCCAAATCCCACCACCCTTCCTTGCTTTTCATAATCCATGTAGGGTACAGGGATGGCAATCTATTAGCATCCATTTCAACAGACTGCACAGAAATTGATAAGTCCTTTGTTTTGTGATTCAGGCAGTACGTCTTCCCATGGAATAACATGAAAAGGAGGTTTGACTAGAAGCATTATCTTAGTGAACCTATACCTCCTTAATATCGGTAAATGTTGCTCGTGGTATGTGGATGGCTTTGCTACAGACCTTTGTGATAATGTATTCTCACTTGTTGTAAGATATATCCCTTTGCTTACTATGGCCAGGGTAAAACATTTTCCAGGATGGTCCTGATGCCCAAGTTGATCAATATTGTTTTGGTTTAAAATGCCATTACGCAAAAGGACTACCCCTGTCATGGAAATTCTAAATCTACAATTTGAACACATCATTATGATCTGAGTGTATGAATAATTTGTGTCAGAAAGGGTTGTTATATACCATTCCTAAAAATTATCACTTATCAGTAGCATTAAACTACTTATGAAACAACGAACAATGGAAAAACTATAGTTCTGATACATGACATTCCACTGTGAATTTATAATGGCTGCAGTTGTCAGATGACTTGCTAGGCTTGCATGTTCCAAACTGCTTTAATATAACATACTCAACCCTCTATACTGCTTACTGTTTCACTTTAGCTACCATATCTCATTGTAGCTTCAAAACCTGTCCACACTGTATTTTTTGTAAAAGCAAGATAATATTTAAACCATTTTGGCACTTCTGTTTACAACAAATATTTACATCACAAATCAACAAAGTAAAGTTTTCAACAATGGCAGAAACATACAATTTTCATACTAATAATTTGATAAGACTTTATACTTAAAGACAAGTAGCCAGTGGCATAAAAATTTCACATTATATTTTGTTTATATATTTTAAAATTGTACATGATTCACTCTCAGTGTTATAAAGATATCCCCCCCCCCCAATTCATCTTCATCTCTTTCAAAATATTTACACCCACCCTTGAGAAAAGTAAAAATAACCCAAACTTAATTTTTCAGTGAATCGGTGATTCCTCTTAAACTCTTATAAAGTGCCAGCCTTCATTGCTGCCCCTATTCTATAAGCCAAATGGCTACTAGAACAATTACAAATTTACAGAGGTGGGTTATCATACATGAACAAGTTATATTTTCTTAACTTCTTTTCTCTTTGATGATTTACTCAAATTACTGAAAAATTTATGAATAGGTGGGTTTAAAATTTAATTTTTCTCAACTGTGGATGTGCAGTTAATGCATTGTTAATGTTATCTGTCTGTTATGTGGTTTGATTAAGCAAACTTGAGTTATTTTCATTTTTCAAATGCAAGTGTTGCCTAAACTACATTACAGAATGTAATACAAATTACAATCATCTCCAGTCGATTTATTTTCAAAGAATAACATAGGACCATTGATCCCATCTACGCTGTACCATTTTAACAATCACCCTACTCAAACTACATTATGTTATATATTACATAATAAAATTTTTTCCTCACAACCAACCACAATCACAAAAAATTCGCATTCCAGTATGCTCCTGTACTCTATGTTAGTACTAGGGTTGTGTCTGAGTTCTCCCTGTAACCTATGTACTTTAAACTATTATTATTAAGGTTAAGCTTGAATCCCCTACTCACACTACATACACATTTTTTGAAAACAGAAAAGTGCAGCTGATTTATGGATTACAAAACTATAATATTAATAGCAGTAACACGACACTAACGGAAACACTGAGTAATGATACAAAAACTCAGTTTCACGTCTATTACGGTCAACACTAAGGTACATTGTTTATAGTTATACCTAAATTATAAAACTTAAAAAAAAATAAAAGTTATGCTTACCACTAACAGTAACAGTACAGTTACTAGTTATTCAGGTATTTTTTTAACAGAACAGTGCAGTATTATTTACACTTATTTAAAAACAACATTCATTATTTATTTCTTAATATAAACAATCATACAATATTATAACAATATAACGAATATTCATATAGTTGTATTCAATAGTTGATATTCATACTTATGTACCTACCACTATCAGAACACCTAATTGATTGTAGTAATATATGTTGGGCCACGTTACTCAAAGACGATAGTGCTCTGGAGCGATGTGCTTCGAAATCTCATCTCCCAAATGGAATTTGGACGGGGAGGAGATTTTGTGGCACAGCAGCATTGTTCAGTGTTGTAAAGTAAAACATAATTATTTATATCAGTTAAGACCACTGACCTCAGAATTAATTGTGATTGCATTTCTGAACAATAGCAGCTCCAATTTGCCTTGCCAGATCGATAATAAAGAATGCCAACTAATATATTATTTTTTTGTGAGTGCCAAATTGGTAAAAAATACTTTCTCTCTGGCGCTTGGTGTTTGTTGAACTTTTAGTATGTATGCAGTCATACTATACGTTTTCTAACCCCTTATTTAATATTGTTGCGTCAGTGAGATCACGTGACTAGTATCACACCACCCGTTTTTTAGAACTATCATGTTCCTTCGGGAGTGCTCTAGCATTTGCTAGATTGGAGGTAGCCTGGTATATATAAGATGGTCACGGCGTGACGTGACAATGTGTGTAGGTAGTGAGTAATTTAACTGCAATCAGAAAGTATTGTTGAAGTTAACGTTCGTTGTTATAGCGTTTGTTATAGAGCGACTGTTGAAAATAAGTGTATTGGTAAAGTTATATTCAGAAAGAATAAACCAGTTTTATTAAGAAAGGACTTGTGCCGCTAAAGTTACAATCGCTGTAGATTGTAACGGAGACGTAACAATATACATTTTTAAAAAAAATTAATGTATACAGGTATATGTATTATTGCGTCAGCGAGATCACGTGATTCTCACGCCCTCTACTTTCTAGAACTATCCTGTACTTTGGCGAATGCTCTAGTATTTACTAGATATAGGGTAGTCTGGTATATAAAAGAGGGTGACAACGTGACGAGAGAATAATGTGTGTGTGTAGATAGTGAGTAATTGAACTGCAGTCAAAAGTATTGTTGACGTTCGTTGATATAGTGTTTGTTTTAGCGCGATTGTTGAAAATAAGTGTATCGTAAAGTTGTATTCGGAAAGAATAAACCAGTTTTATTAAGTAAGGATTTGTGTCGCTAAAGTTTCGTCGGAACGAAGTTACGGAAAGTTAATTAACGAAAGGAGACGTAACAAATTGGTGTCAGAAAGTGGGATATATAAAAAAAAAAAAGAAGAAAAAGAAAAAGAGAAGATGGAAACGAGAAGCGGCAAATCAAACTACAGTTTAGCAGATTTGATGGCAGCAATACAAGAACAGCAAAAGAAACTTCTTTTCTTTTTCTTCTAACAACTGTTGTAATTTCTCTTCTCGTTCTTCTTGTTTCTTTTGTTGTTCGAGCTGCCATTGTTGCAGGTTTTCTTGCAACTGCTGTTGTCTCTCTTCTTGTTCGAGCTGCCATTGTTGCAGGTTTTCTTGCAACTGCTGTTGTCTCTCTTCTTGTGTTAAAAAGAAACAAGAAGAACGAGAAATTAAACAAGAAGAGAAATTACGGCAGTTGTTAGAGGAAAAAGAAAAGAAACAAGAAGAACGAGAAATTAAACAAGAAGAGAGATTACAGCAGTTGTTAGAGGAAAAAGAAAAGAAACAAGAAGAACGAGAAAATAAACAAGAAGAAAGATTACAGCAGTGGCAAGAAAACCTACAACAATGGCAGCTCGAACAGCAAAATAAACAAGAGAGATTACAACAGTTGTTGGAGGAAAAAGAAAATAAACAAGAAGAACGAGAAAAAAAACAAGAAGAACGAGAAAAAAAACAAGAAGAACGAGAAAAA
>NW_013673321.1:0-7521 GCF_000517525.1 Limulus polyphemus
CATGTAATTATATTTAGTATGGATACTATTTGCCATGTAATTATATATAGTATGGATACTATTTGCCATGTAATTATATATAGTATGGATATTATTGGACATGGAATTTCTTATAATATATTTAATACTATATAGAAGTTGTCAACTTTTTTATATGCATATCTTTCTAATGTTAACACTTTCTTGCTGTTTGAAATATGTTTTAGATATCTTTTGTTGTTGTTGATGAGTTGTATTAAGTGTGGGAACTTCAGAATTGTTGATATGATCTAAAATTCTTAAGTTATATATTACATGAAACTTTTAAAGGAAAATCCCGATTTTCACTTATTCCTGAAATGTAGAGATAGCTGAGTTAGGTTTGATCTGTTTTTTGGTGTGTGTGACCTAATTATTTGGGTCTTTTTTACCCTTCATGAAGTGAGGCAAAGGTGAAAAAAGCTAGTTTACATTTATTAGTATCAGATTAAAAAGATATATATATATATTCGTGGTTTATGCTAGTCTGAGTTCTAGTGGCATGAAGTAGTGACAAATTCAGTACTAATAAATATGGCCGAGTCACATTAAAATTGTATTTGTTTAATGATAATGTGTAAAATAATAGCCAGGCAGGCAGCACAAAAATTAGGTGTGAAGTCTCATCATAATCTTGACATCACGTGAACCTTAATTTTGACAACTAGCAGCCATAAGTTATCTGTTGAATTCTACTGTTAGTTTAATTTTAGCCAGCCCTTGTTGCTATTTATAACCAATATTTAATTATTTATATATAAAAAAAAAAAAAATTATAAAACTTTTCACACATACAAATTTTTCAAAGAAATAAAAAACCTGAGTCGTAAAAACAAACTGTTTCATAAGTAATTATGTTTAGGTAAAGCTATGTGGACTAGACATGATCCTTCACATTATTTAAAGCTATGTGGACTAGACATGATCCTTCACATTATTTTACCTTTTTATTTGTTAATTACTCTTTGTATGGCCATGCTTGGTAATATCTAATGTTGTAAAGGCATGTGATTTGTTTTGTTTTTAATTATGCACAAAGCTACACATGGGCTATCTGTGCTCTGCCCACCACGGGTATCGAAACCCGGATTCTAGCGTTGTAAGTCCGCAGACATACCGCTGTACCACTGGGGGGCAAAGGCATGTGATTAGTAACAAAAGTCCCATTAATTTATGGATCCATAAATGGCAAACAGTTCTTAAGTTTGCCACTATTTTAACAATATAATTTTGTAAGAGTAAACATAAAATAATCCATAGTTAAAAAAAACAACCACTAAATCCAAAGCACGTAAAACAATATAGATGACATATACTATTATGAAGTGTATAAGGAACGATTGGCTATAAAGTGCCACAGTAGATTAAATCATTTAAAAAAGTTGATTCATTTGTTCTGTTATTGTTACATAGATGACCATAAAAGCTAAAATCCTTAGATAAATTTCCTGTGAGTTGATTAAACAAGAAAACACCTTTTGATGCTACAGATTGAGTTTTGATACTCCCTGTGGGCAGAGCACGGATAAACCATTATGTAGCTTCGTGCTGAACAAAGAACGCACACTCACAATATTTCACTTGGATCAAACCCTGACTATGATTAGTTGATTACTTTCACAACATCAATCAATTTAATTATAATTTCAATAACTGTATAATAGAATGTTAATTATTTCATGTATTTGATTTCATCATAATTTTGATTAATTGATTATTTTACATGACACTGATGTAATCGGTGACTATAGGTAGTCGAGTGAATTGCCAAGCTTTACGTGTAATTATCAACTTACACTTTCATGTGTTAGTAAACAATATGGCTAAACATTGCTAAGACTAATTACATACAGATACTTTACGGTTTTTTCCTTTGTTAACATTCAGTCTAACAACAAGAATATGTTACTTGAAAAAACAAGAATGTGTTCAGTTCAGATAACTGATGATTGCTAGGTTTAATAAAGCTTGATTTGAAAAGGATACAAGTTATCCATAAACGAGAGTATCTAACAGTTCAGATAACTGATGATTGCTAGGTTTAATAAAGCTTGATTTGAAAAGGATACAAGTTATCCATAAACGAGAGTATCAAACACGCACAGATCTAGCACTGTATTCTACATGTATAATGTTACTGTTTGTGTGTCTGTAGTCCCTGTAAGTTGACAGTCAAATGTACTGTGTCTATAACATTTAATGGACTTCGTAAGTTTTTCAATTTGACAACTAGTTCTGATATAAGTACAAAAGCGTAGAAAATGGTTTTTTTTCAAGAATAAGATTAGAGCTTTTACATTAGTATACCACAATACAACTGGTACGTTGATGATGTGTTTAATGTAATATAATTAACTTTTATTTTAGTGTTATCATAAGTTTAATAATCCCAGCGAAGGCTCTGACCAGAAGTGGCCTCTTTGTGCAGCAGAGATGAAAAGTGTTATGTTGGCTGCAAAAGACACAGAAACGTGTATGAGAAGAAGTAATCTTGCTGCAAATCTGAACCCAAGTAATTCTTTAATTTAATGGATTCTTTAATGATAGTGTACGTGTATCATTGTATTGCACTAAAAGCTATCTCTGTTGAAATTCAATTATGTTGTTAATATTTATCTTTATAAACAATAATATATGCGTGGAAAATAAATGTGTATCTTGGAGGGATAAATGTTGGCTATTTCCAAATGCTAAGTAGTTAATAAACTTGATTACATATATGAAAAGTAATACTTTAGTAACGGCTGTAAAGTTGTAATTAACAACAATACAACTGTTAATATTTATCTTTATAAACAATAATATATGCGTGGAAAATAAATGTGTATCTTGGAGTGATAAATGTTGACTATTTCCAAATGCTAAGTAGTTAATAAACTTGATTACATATATGAAAAGTACTACTTTAGTAATGGCTGTAAAGTTGTAATTAACAACAATACAACTGTGCTATTAGCCTCTTATTGTTGACTACCAAAAATTGTCAATGGAACATTGTTAGTTTAGAGGGTAGGGTAGTGAAGTCAGCATGTGTGGAGTAATGGGGTAAGAAGTTGACTCTCTGAGTGAGTGCTGAAAGACAATGTTTAAACTTATTTATAAAACAAGTCAACAATATGTGAAGAATGTTGACTTGAAAACAACAAAATGGGCTAAAAATCACAAATATGCATTCTGAATATTCAACAGTGGCAAAAATGCCCCCCCCCCTCCGTCCATTGGCTCAATGGGAAATCCGAAGGCTTATAATGTTAAAAGCCAGATTTTGATACCCAAGGTGGGCATAGCACAGATAGCCCATTGTATAGCTTTGTGATTAATAACTATGGCAAAAAAACCTTATGAATTGGCAGCACGGAAGACAAAGATCTAAATATATGCCAGTATGGCTTACAACGATATGGCATTCCGGCACTCACTTCAGGCAAAGTTTATGTATAAAAGAAAAATTCCAATAAGTTTTTTTTTAAAAGGAAATGTTAGTTGATATTTGAGTATAGTTACTTTCTCAAGAATGATTATTGTCATACATGTTTTACTGTTAGGGCATGGAATGTATTGCATTGTTGGAAACCACTTTTAACACATTTACTTAATTTTCATATTAACTGTTTATCTAAAGTGCCAAATTCCATGAAATATGGAACACTAGTATCATACTTATTTTGTGTTGATAAGACATTCTGCTTATTTAATGCTTCTAATATTTGTAGCAACATTATATTGTTATTTATCAATTATTTGTCTAATAGATTTCTTTTGTTTTATACTGTAATTATCTAATTAGAAATTGAATTGTATTTTTTTACTTTAAATATTTATATAGAAAGCATTTTTTTTAACATTTTTAAAAAATATTTTAGATTGCTGGAAGTTAATAACGAGAATTATAATTTGTATTCATCTAGTCCAATACTGTGATCCTCTTAGTGGTAGGAACGTGGTGATGACTTTGTTTCCTTCTAATAAATCTAGTCCTCTAACAGAAAGATCGGTGATTGTGGTCGGTGCGAGGGTGAGTAAAACTTGGAGTTAAAATATCAGGCTATTCGGTAATCAGTCTGAACAGAATGTTTGGAAAAAACGCTGTAAATATTACATATATTTCTTAAGTTCTGAAAATTTTCAATGTTTGAATGCAAAAAAAACTGAATATTTGATTATCACTCTCGGGTTTCGAAGATCAAGAACCCTAATTTTTTTATACTATAGATAGTAATCCACTTATTAATTTTTATTTAATTAAAAAATGCACCAAAGAATATCGACTAATAACATGCAAAAAGTAGACAAATTCACTTACTTATAAAAAATTTTCCTGACTTTCTAACTATGTGACGAGAGTCGTTACAAATTCATCCAAGCTAGTCGTTAACTTTCCAACAGGAATGAATCTTGTACTGTGAGTGAAATTGATGATATTCTGTTTGGAATACAACATTATACAATACATCATTTGATAGATGAAAACCTTGGATTTCTATTGGTTATAAGTAATGTATAATTAAATGTAAGAGAGAACTATCAACGAATTGTGAAAGAGGGGGTGTGGCAGGAGGGGTCTGATTTTCTATTCGATAGCTCTGTAACAAAATAAAATTGAAGGCTCTAAAAATTGGTTTGTCTGAGCAATAATGATTTTATAGAGAGTATTTTATATTTAATTTTGTACATTTTCGAGGGGTGATGGATAAAATAGAGATGATGACATGCTAAGACAAAATGTGTCACGAGGGGCCCCACTAGTGGAATTTTTTTATATATTTCCTTGTAGAATTAAGAACTTAAAACTTTTATACTATTAAAATATGGATTATTAGCTAAAATTTTATGCTATTCTAATTGGTATACCATAAACAAAAAGTAGTTTAATAAAATTTTGAATGTAGACACTTAACACCTTGTTTCATGTGCAATAAAGGGTACCTGGCATTAGAGGGTTAATGATATACAAAATGGACTAAGGTATCAGCTATTATCATGTTAAAATTGACTGTCTTTTCAACATTAAGAAACATGAAGAAAACATGCAACAAATGCATGATAAGTGCAATTATTTTAACATAAAACAACTATGTATACATCCAGTACTGTCTGTTGATGTGCGGGTCAAAGCTTTAAATTTGTTATCAGTGTACTTAGTGGTTAGCATGCCAGACTGTGGATATTAGGTTCTGTTGTTTGTGAACTGTTACTGCAAAAAACAGAGTGCTTGGTACTACGGGTAGTCTCTCAGAGTGATGGTCAAATCCTACTATTCAGTCCGACAAAAGAGTTTATGGTGGGTGTTATTGACTGTCTGCCTTCCTCTGGTTCACAATTAAACACTAGATGAAAAGCCTAAATGTTTGTTGAATCTTGTGAAAAGCTATATTTCATGAAGATTCTTGAAAAGCCTAAATGTTTGTTGAATCTTGTGAAAAGCTATATTTGTGTTTAATTATGAACAGGAAGGTTGAATCAGAATTGGTCACAAAAGCTTGCTACTTCACTTTTCTCAGATTTCTCCCGTCCTAGTGTGTAGGGGCCATCTTGTATTTACAGTGTGATAATAGATGTAGATTTCAATCTTTTCCAGACTGGATGTGTTTGTGTATGTGAATAATTCACTAAATTATATAAAACTTGGCACAAACATAGTGAATTGTCCCTAGTCTTGGTCTTGTGTAGCTTGGTGCTAAACTACAAACAAACACACAAATTTAAATTTTGTTTTCTTGCTGATCAGAAAGTTCCATTTTATATATCCAGTCAGTTTCAACTCTGTTGATATTTATAAACAAGTTTCTTTTGAAAGTTTGTTTTGCCAGTTGTACTAATCACAACTCCTGGCTATATGACATAAAAAAAAATGTGTCAAAAACTGACAAAGATATATTGACCTATAACGTGATCTTTCACAGTGGTGTCACCATTATTTTTGTCATGCTATTCTTAGTCAAAATCAGCTTGTGTGTAATAAATGTGGTTTTGTTTCAATAAACAACAAACCATGTTCAGTATGATACATTTAACAATAATATTCAATAAATAAGGACTTAAGTCATCAGAATATTTTACCACTACCTACAGTACTTGCTAAACCTAACTAATCTTATCTGAAAACTTGTCAGATTTCTATAACTTCAAACAGATATAGTTTAATATGAAACATTTTAAGAAACAAAAATAATGTTTAAAGAAAGTATAAAAATTCTGTGGTCTATTCCCGATTTCTCTGTACTTCTCATTAGATTCTGTTGTTTTATTACTTGGATCACTTTATTGACTCCACATAGATGTAAATAGTTTATGATATTCTCAATCTAATGTTATTTAAATTTTTTTCTGTGCTACATGTAAAGCTGGGCTTCATGAATAGTTGTTGAGATTGCATGCTGTTAGATCATAAGGTTAAGTTGGTAGATGGTATTAAATTCAAGACACATGTTACACAAGCTAAATAGTTATGCTACTCTTTATCTTTAAAGCTTCTGCAGTATAAATTAAAAACGATTATTATTGTAGATTTAAGAAAGTATTAATAGCATTATTAAATAGGGTACATTTTATGAAACCTTTTTTTTTTTTCTACATAGATCGATGCATTTTCACTTTTTGACAATGCTGCCCCTGGAGCCGACTCGGCAGTTAGTGGATTGGTTACTCTCATGGCAACTGCGAATGCTCTTGCTTTACTCCGAAAAGATATAACAAAAAAAATGAATGAAAAGAATTTGACCAAGAATGTGTTGTTCATCATTTTTAATGGGGTATTTTTAATTCAATCTCTGTGGTTATTTTAAAGGTTCTTTGGTTAGTGAATTCTTTTGTAAAATATTTATTGCCTAATGTGAAAGAATCTCATTGAAATAAGTATTAGGAAAGTAATGTACACGTTGTACTGAAATACAGAACTTACAATTCTGAACTTTTTAATTTGTTTGTAAGCTCGTTAATGTTTGTTTTTTATCCTAAAGACTAAATCTTATTTTTTTGTTAGAATGTGATGTCTTTACAGAAATTTAATGTTTTCGTGTCTCTCACATTTTATTCAAGTCTGATTTCTATTTAGGCAGTTATTAAATTGTTTCTTTAATTATCTTTTTATAATTTATTTACACAATAATTTGAATGCCTCGTTTTGATGAATTTAACTTTATAATTGTCTCTTCAACTTTGAATGTGTGAAGATGGTGTATAACTTCTGAGTATTTCTTTGTGATAATATGAAATGGACATTATAAAACTAATGTTTTTTTTCCTTATTATTATTATTATTCTGGAAAGAAAGTATGTTCTGGATTAATGTTTAGAATGAGAGACATTTTTTTTGATGAGCAGAATGATTGTGGGTTAATCTTAACAACTTAGAACTTATGTTCTCTCTACAGTATTTTAACATTTGAACAATCTCTCTCTAGTTAAATTCGATGACGAGGAACCCACTTTGAGACTAATACTGGCTGGAGGTAGAATCAGGTACAAGTAATTTACACTGACACGGATATATATATATATATA
>NW_013673321.1:8292-9852 GCF_000517525.1 Limulus polyphemus
TCCCGGGGTGTTGGTTTAGAGTAGGATTGTTTTGTTCAATTAAGATGGATTCCTTGATTTTTCGTTTGTTTATGTTGGGTTTAAATTACTTCTACCTGATGATGACAAAACCTTGTCGAAACGTACATTTGCTGTTATGTTAAACTTATATTAAAGTCTTTCTTCATTACCCATTCAAGCCGTCTCCAGCCATTATTACTCTCTCTAGTTAGACTTAAAGCTTTCTCTTGGAAATGTTTCTTTATTTTAACTTTTATTAAAGGTGGTTAGAAATATGTTTATAAAGTATGTAGCCTTGTGTTAACATTTAAAAATTTTGACGTAATCGTGTAGGATTTCTCCATGGATGGTTTTAGTAATGTAGGAGAGTTTATAGACAAATACAAGAAACTATCGGATTATAGGAATTTTTAGTTTTATTCTCTAACTTTTTAACCTGTTGTACAGCCTTCTGTCAAATCCAGTCTCTTCTTCTGTAACTTACGATTTATTTTTGACAACTTAAAG
Organism: Limulus polyphemus; assembly: GCF_000517525.1. Lineage (NCBI taxonomy): Eukaryota > Metazoa > Arthropoda > Merostomata > Xiphosura > Limulidae > Limulus > Limulus polyphemus. The sequence goes on from NW_013673321.1 coordinate 8,800, forward strand.
AAAAAATGTTTCATATAGTCAACATGGGTCAAGTGTTATTGTTTTGTAAACCCTTGTAATAAACATTGAAAAGTTATGAATTGTACAGTATACATGCCGTGAGTGATCTATATTTTTTGCTAAAACGAATCTTGCAGGATCGAGAACTACTCTTTCTGTCAAGCACACACACATATCTTTAAATAAGTTGCTTTATGGTTTACTTCTGTTTATTTATAAGTTCATTTTTTTAAAATCTCTTCTGAGGTTATTAGTTCTTCTGAATCAGATGTTGTTTGAAGCAGATCTTTTAATTTGTAATATATGTGAAAGCATTATGATACTAAACATCTTTCTTGTAATCCATTAATAGGAATCGTTTGACTACATTGGATCTAGCCGTGTAGTGTACGACATGCAGAAGAAACAATTTCCAGTCGTTCTAAAAGATGACGTAAACTCTCAACCAGCCCTTGTTGAATTACACCACATTTCTCATTTTCTAGAGTTGGCTCAAGTGGTGCCACATAGTGGTGGTAAACAGCATCTGTGGATTCACACGGATCCATTATCTTCTCAAGTGGAGAAGGTGAACCGATCTGTAAGTTATCAGTTTTCATTAGTTTTGATGCTCTGATATCTATACACGAGGGATTTTTTTTCGTAAATATTATTTTGAGTGGAACAACTATTGATGTATTAAAAGTTTTTGGAAATTTTTCATTGAAATGTTTTTTTGAGTGTCAATTTTACAAAATGTATTGAAAGTATATATGTGGTAATACACTAAGTTAATCATTCATCTTTATATAAATCTTCATCATTGTTAGAATTGTCTTTTCCATTGGATTCATCAGATTTGCTTCCTTGAACCTCTGCTTCATCCTTTTCTAATTCCTACAGCATGTCATCATCTGTCCCATCCATTGTCATCATCAGTCCCATCCATTGTCATCATCAGTCCCATCCATTGTCGTCATCTGTCCCATCCATTGTCATCATCAGTCCCATCCATTGTCGTCATCTGTCCCATCCATTGTCGTCATCTGTCCCATCGATTGCCGTCATCTGTCC
>NW_013673321.1:10503-12926 GCF_000517525.1 Limulus polyphemus
TCAGTCCCATCCATTGCCGTCATCTGTCCCATCCATTGCCGTCATCAGTCCCATCCATTGTCGTCATCAGTCCCATCCATTGTCGTCATCAGTCCCATCCATTGTCCTCATCAGTCCCATCCATTGTCGTCATCTGTCCCATCCATTGTCATCATCAGTCCCATCCATTGTCATCATCTGTCATATCCATTGTCATCTGCCCCATCCATTGTCGTCATCAGTCCCATCCATTGTCGTCATCAGTCCCATCCATTGTCGTCATCTGTCCCATCCATTGTCATCATCTGTCCCATCCATTGTCTTCATCAGTCCCATCCATTGTCATCTGCCCCATCCATGGCATTGGAGATGCAACATTTCTGGTGGTAGCTTCTAGTAAAATACCTAACAAAATTGAATGTGTGTGAATATAATGTACATTCATTTTTTAGGAAGTATTTGGAGGAAAATAAATGTGTATTATATTCAGACAAATACAGTACTATTTCTAAGTTTAATAGGGCATTTGGTTTTTACGGAGTTAGAGGTTATAAACAGTTAAATCACATCTATGAAAATTCTTTGAATGGGGAAGTGCAAGCATTTGAGTCACAATATGCTGCTGAACATATTTCACATATGTAGCTGTGGTGGTGTTAAAACCATGACAGTCAATCCTGCTGTTTGGTGAAGAATAACCATGCAGATAGTAGGTGCTGCCAACTTGACCTTCCTCTGGTTAGTGCTCAAATCTAGAGATGGCTATGCCTGAACCTCTGGGCTCTGTTGAGAAAAATGTTAAAACACGCAGCTCTTTTGACCATAAACTTGGGATTGTGTATTTTCTGCTCTAACTTTTTTGTTGACTTAAACTTGGTGTTTCACTAAAGTTTGTAAGGCAATGTTCAGGTTGACTGGTTTAAGCCCTGTAGTAAAGTTTTGTGTTTTATTTACATGGTGCGAATATTAATATATATATAATATTTTATTCAAATGTAAGTTTAACTTATTGGTTGTTTTTACTTTGTCTGCTTATGTCGTGTTTCTTTTTTCTGAGAAATTATAGAATCAAACAAAATATGATAAACAGTAAGAAAATTTGTGTTAAACAAATGAAAATGTTTAAATAAAATAAAACAAGAATGAAACATAGGAAGAAACAGTTACAGAACAAACAGAGAAATACAGATTTAATTAGCTTTGGAATGGTGTAATTGCTGAATTTTTAAAATATGTAAATATTACAGATTTATATTTATAAACTTGTGGTAATTTCAGTTTTCCATTGTTTATTTTTTAAATTCTTTGAATGGTGTGCTTTTAGAAATTAACTAGTTTTTTTTTGTCTTTTCGATAAAAAATAGCTAAAAACATATTAGAAGATTTTCCTTGGCTTTTTTTTCCCCAAACAATTTTAAAAATCTTTTCCTTTGTAGAGATTAAAAAAAAGCCAAGCTTGCAAACAATACATCTTAATGAAATGTCTGTATCGTGAAATAAGTTTTGTTGCAAAGGACAATATTCAAGTTGATTAAAACTTCTGTACCGTATAGTGAATGGAACATTTGGTTTTTAGGCCTCGGAATACATTAAGACAGATCTTCTTCTTTCTTGGACAACTCCTAATACAACTTATAAGGTCAAAGGTCATGTCTGACTAAATATTTAAACAAGTCAATAAAACAGTTGATATTTTACTGTACTAAAGCAACACTTGAGAACATCTACTTTTAAGTACATGACTGAATAATCCTGTGAAACTGGATTTCACCAACTTGCCAGTTGTAGGTAATGGTTGGTAGTAGCAACTTGTGAACTGTATATTATAGACTTAAGTGTTGGCAATAATCTTTGTGAAGTTCCACAACCTCCTTCGATCTAACAGTAAGCCTAACTTAGAACTTATTGTTTAGAAGTATTAATAAAAATGTTTTAAGTGTTTCTTTGCCAGTGAAATGGTTTATAATAGCTCATTATACATAAGAAATAAGGCTACAATATAGGTTAAATTTTAACTTTTAAAAACAATTCTGAAAAAAAAATTTTTTTGAACTCCATAGAAGTATTGCGAATATGAGATACATCGTTCTGTGTGTTAAGAACCTTAAGAAATTCAGGCAGGAATAGCTTTTGGAATACGTCAAATTTAAACTTAACTAGAAACTTAGAATCTGGTATGGCAGCTTTATGAATAGTGAACTTTGGATTCAGGATCTTTTCCTTCAGATCTGTGGTTTATTCAATAAACTTTGTACTTCATTGAAGTTCATCCATATCAGGTGGTTAACAACTTGTTTTCTAAACTGTGTCATATAACCTTGAGGAATATTGAAGTGACGATAAACACATTACATTTGAAGAAAAGATAAGTATAAATTGTTTTTCTTCAAGATGCCCCCCAGTGGCACAGCGGTATGTCTGCGGACTTACAACGCTAGAATCCG
>NW_013673321.1:13170-14685 GCF_000517525.1 Limulus polyphemus
CCCCCAGTGGCACAGCAGTATGTCTGCGGACTTACAACGCTAGAATCCGGGTTTCGATACCAGTGGTGAGCAGAACACAGATAGCCCACTGTGTAGCTTTGTGCTTAACTTCAATTCAGGAATAAATTATTCTGCCTCGTAAGAAAAGTTTTACATTAGATTGGGAAGTTTAATATTTTTCCAATGGTCATCGAATGGTGAGGATATTTTACAAAAATTATTTTTTAAACCTTATTCCTGCTGTGATCAGGTGAAGGTTAAATCACTCTCATGCCGAAATGGCACATTGGATTCGGTGCTGGATTGTGTCTCGGTTTAAATAAGTGGATGAGAATGCTCACACATTTCCTCTCTGGATTCTTTAAATGTCAGATGTATTATATATGTTTATTATCTGTATAACGTGTACATTGATACAAGGTATATTCTAAAAATATTTACATTTTTATCATGGTATAGCTCAAAACTATAAGACAAATCAACTAGAAGAATATGAGGAAAGGCCTGTTATAAGGAGTGTTTGAAAGTCTTTCAGTTTTATTTTACAATCAATCTAAATTATAGGATGTATATATATAGATTTACCAATTAACTTTTGTCTTGCTCTGATTTACCAGCTGACTTTTGTCTTGCTCTGATTTACCAGCTGACTTTTGTCTTGCTCTGATTTACCAGCTGACTTTTGTCTTGCTCTGATTTACCAGCTGACTTTTGTCTTGCTATGGTTTACCAATTGACCTTTTTCTTGCTCTGATTTACCAGTTGACTTTTGTCTTGCTTTGTGAATTTAAAATCAGTATCAAGTACACTTTCTTCTTGTGAACAATTTAAAGGTTTCTTATTCCCTTTTTTTTCCATTCAAATTTCAAATGGTTCCTGTTTATTATTTTCACTTTTAATAAGAAGCTTCAGTAAATAAGCAAGTGGGGGTTGGACATCGATAATTAACTTCAGAATAAATATCTGTCAAATTTTTACACACAATGGAATGAATGTCATGTTGGTGAAGCACGTGAAGTTACAGCGTGATACTTCTCACGGTTATTCTAATTACAGTGTTAAAAAACTATTTCTTTTATAAACCAGTGAAATTACCTGTTTTGTCAACCATTGAGAAGTTGTCACACAACCATCATTGGAGCAGAAATATTTAATATGTTGAAAGTGAAGTGTTTGTTTGGGGAAGTGAGATTTTAAACTAATTTTTTAGCTTAGCTGGTAACTATAATAACTATAAAAAAATAGGTAAATAACTAATAGCTATAAAAAAAACAGGTAAATACACAATACTGTGTAAAGAAATTTAAATCCACACTAATTGAACAATACTAAATTTAAATCCAACTAATGGAACAATACCAAATTTAAATCCACACTAATGGAACAATACCAAATTTAAATCCACACTAATGGAACAATACCAAATTTAAATCCACACTAATGGAACAATACCAAATTTAAATCCACACTAATGGAACAATACCAAATTTAAATGGAAAATAATTTTGACATTTC
>NW_013673321.1:15065-26927 GCF_000517525.1 Limulus polyphemus
AAAGGAATCTTCTATATAATTTGGTTGTATATGAAAATCAAATACTTGACATTTCACGTGTCCTCTACAGTCCAACGTTAACAATAAAGGAATCTTCTATATAATTTGGTTGTATATGAAAATCAAATACTTGACATTTCACGTGTCCTCTACAGTCCATCGTTAACAATAAAGGAATCTTCTATATAATTTGGTTGTATATGAAAATCAAATACTTGACATTTCACGTGTCCTCTACAGTCCAACGTTAACAATAAAGGAATCTTCTATATAATTTGGTTGTATATGAAAATCAAATACTTGACATTTCAGTCTGGTTGCTCAAGGTTTACTAGGGTACCACTAGTCCACGGACCAGTGCTGATCGGTCACAACCACCTTGCCAGTCCGTAGGATTTCACAAAAACTGACAGAATATTCATACGTAAATTATAATAATGGGTTATTGATGTACTTTCGTTTTAGTGGTCCACAGTAGGTTAGGGAGGCAGTGATATAAAAACAACAAGGTTAAGAACTGTATTAAAAATCTAATTGTTCACTACTGTAGGGTGTTTAGAGAACATCTTTATGTGATTGGAATGTATTTGGTAACAATTTCTAGATTAACTACCTAACAAAAATACTGTTGAAGGCCGGTGAAAACTCCTCTAGACCTGACCTTTCGCTTGCTCCCTGGGATAAACCATTGCCTCCTGCTTCATTACATAGGTTTCTCCGTGCAGACTTGGATATCCCTGGTGTTGTTATTAGCAACCATAAGGATGAGTTCACTAATAGGTAATAAATCTTAACTTTTAACATTTATTTTGTGTGTTGTATTTATAAAATGTAAAAAAAAAAGACCTATTTATAAGTGCTGTATCTTTTGTGATCACAAACTCTTATGTGTAATGAGAATGTGAATTAGTGTTTAAAGCATCATTCAGATTTTTTAACTATATAATAATTCTTTAGTTTATACAATATGAAAATGTAAGTCTGTATGCACCCATTTTAGCTTTAGTATAAATTATTTTATATTAAAGTTGCAATAACAACAAAAAACTATTGAGTTCAAACAAACCAAAAACAATGTCTTTAAGCACTTTCGTGACATACTGCCTTGCACTAATCATCACACAATATTCAACAGCTTTTATCTTGTACTCAGACATGTCGTAATCTTTAAAATCTCTATCAATCATAACTAAAATTCCTACAGGTTTTGTTTTTCATAGTTTATCAAGCTTCAAGATCTTGATTCTTTGATAGAAGTCTTCTAGAACTTGTACCATTATCTCTTGTTTCTACATTCATTCGACCCATCAGTATAAGTAGTTATAAAATTTGAGTTATGTCACCAAAGTAACTACCTTATATATGACTTACAAACTCTTTGGTAGCCTTGTCATTAAAGCAAGTTTCACCTAACGACAGGCCGTACAGATTCTGGATTCGTTACGTAACTGAACAAAGTCAGCAAGTGCCGTTTCTAGCTTTACTATGTTAAAGAGTTTAGAATACTTTGAGCATTTTTAAAAAACAGTTCTCATCCATTTTATGAAACCTGAGAACTTTTAGTAACCAGTGCTCTATCATGACACACAAGTGGTATTTCACAAGCTCTTTCTTCAAATAACTGAAAAAAAAAGAAAGTAAGAAATTTAGTTATAATTCCAATCCAAGGAAAAAATCAAAAATTTTAAAACTGAATTCACGATTGATTTATTTTGATAAAAGAAAATATTTATATTCTCCAATAGGTGGCTTACTCTCTTTTTGATAGTAATGTGCCGTACTCTTCTGTTATAAGTATTATAACATTATTAAGCTCGTTATGAAGTTGAATTTACCTAGATACTTGAACTTCTTTCAGTCAATAATACAGTTCAGTAATATTTTCTATTTAAAACAGTTTAGGTTTAGTTTTCTGGTGAGTGACTTGAAGAACACTGTAGAAAGTTCCTGAAAACTAGATTGTATAAGCTTATCACTGGTCCTCTGATAGCTTGTTAGTCTTAGGAAAAGTTTTGTTTTATATAGGAAGCTATGTTTACACCACTTGTTATGTCAGCATTACATTATTTATTTTATTAGTTAAAAAATATATCTCACTAATTTGTATCTAAAACACGTTAAGCTGTTTTATAATGAAGCTTTACGTATTGTGGATAATCTTTATTCTGGTTAGGCTACTACCTTGTTTGCAGATAATGTGTTGTAACGATTCAACATACGTATGCTTTCTTTCTTTCGTTTTGCTCTTCCCTAGTTCAACATGTACATTTTTTTTCTTCTAATATAAAATGCTAATGTATTTTATATATCTCTAGATACTACAACAGCATATATGATTTCATACCCAACATCAATGACACCGAAGTTTTAGATATCCTTGCCTCTAACATAACTGCACTAACTTCTGTAATTACGGAGACGGTCTACGAGCTGTTGACGGGGGAAAGACCAACTCACATAGAAGTGAATGAAACTTTGGTAAGTACACTCGTCGAACTTAGTTGTTTTTATTTCTTTAAGCACTGTTATGTTACATTAAAGAATTCTAGTAATAATAATAGGATTGTACTAGTTTACATAGAAAAGTCTTTTTGCAATTTAACTGAAACAATATATATGGATAATAATGAAAGTTAAAAACACGTGTAATCAGGAAAGTTTGTAAATCGTAATAAAGAAATTAACTGAAACAATATATATGGATAATAATGAAAGTTAAAAACACGTGTAATCAGGAAAGTTTGTAAATCGTAATAAAGAAATTAACTGAAACAATATATATGGATAATAATGAAAGTTAAAAACACGTGTAATCAGGAAAGTTTGTAAATCGTAATAAAGAAAATTGGGGAAAAACTCTAGTATTGAAAGGGTACGGTATGAGACATATTTCAGTATAATTGTATTGCAAAATTAAAGAAATCACCTACCATAGCTGTCATAAATCCTGTAATTTTAACTTGTAGTAGAAAACATTGTCTAGTTAAAAAATAAACTACCTGGGAATCATTTAACTCTGAACTAAAGTTTAAGCTACGTTTCAGTTTTTTAGTTTGCATTATTGGTATTTCTCAGAAGCTAGCAAATGAATGTGGAAGATTAAAAGTAATTGTATAACTGCTTAACTAGTTCAACTATTAAAGACAACTTCAGATAGTTCTTTTTTTTTGTAGGTGCAAGGACTGTTGGAGTGTTACTTGGCAAATATTTCTTGTGATTTATTCAGAACCATAAGTAAACTATACGAACATGGTAAGTCGTTAGCCTAAAATAAACAAACAAATCTAACTATATGTCAATCTGCTTCATTAGTAAACTGTACAAACATGGTAAGTCGTTAGCCTAAAGTAAACAAACAAATCTAACTATTTCAGTTTAGTAATGAAGCAGATTGACAAATAGTTAGATTTGTTTGTTTACTTTAGGCTAACGACTTACCATGTTTGTATAGTTTACTTATGAGACAGATTGACGTTAGATTTGTTTGTTTACTTTAGGCTAACGACTTACCATGTTTGTATTTAGGCTAACGACTTACCATGTTTGTACAGTTTACTAATGAAGCAAATTGACAAATAGTAAACAAACAAATCTAACTATTTGTCAATCTGCTTCATTAGTAAACTGTACAAACATGGTAAGTCGTTAGCCTAAAGTAAACAAACAAATCTAACTATTTGTCAATCTGCTTCATTAGTAAACTGTACAAACATGGTAAGTCGTTAGCCTAAAATAAACAAACAAATCTAACTATATGTCAATCTGCTTCATAAGTAAACTATACAAACATGGTAAGTCGTTAGCCTAAAGTAAACAAACAAATCTAACTATTTGTCAATCTGCTTCATTAGTAAACTATACAAACATGGTAAGTCGTTAGCCTAAAGTAAACAAACAAATCTAACTGTATGTCAATCTGTCTCATAAGTAAACTATACGAACGTGGTAAGTCGTTAGCCTAAAGTAAACAAACAAATCTAACTATTTGTCAATCTGCTTGTAAGAATACTAAGATTTCAGAAACAAATTACGAAGTAAAATAACAGTAATTTTGAAACACCAAAGTATGTAGCTTTTTAAAAACATGCAGTATTAGAAATAATCATGGGAATACCACCATTTTATTATGTGCTGTATGACAGTATAAAGCCTGCAAAAGTATAGGCAGCCAGACTATGCCCAGTAGTAGCAGTGTAATCCATTCATGGCTTTGTGTACTGAAATACTATATATCTTGGCTGGTTAAAAATACTTCACATTACAAATTATGGCAAGATGCTGTGTTTCAGTAGTTGCTGTATGTACGACTCTGAAGAGGGAACATGAAATGACACTGTTAAGAATAGAAGTAACTGAGGGTGCAACTTGATAATCTGTGAAAGTTATGTGAGTATATCAGGGTACGTTCTTTATGAGTCAGATGATGATTTAGTACTAGTTTTGTCAGTGACCTTGCTGTATATTCAGGTGTGAATGTTACCTCAAGAACTATAAGATAAACATTAACACAAAGTGGTCTTGTGGACATATAGCTGCTTGAAATTCTCCAATGAGAAGTGGTAATCAAACTGAAAAGTTAAAATGGGCATTAGACCACAAACAGAGATAAACAAAACTGTAGATGTATGCTTTTTTTCAGATGAATCTAAGCAACAATTAACGAGAGTTTGAAAATAGAGAGTGGTACCGTAGTTAGTATAAGATATCTACAGTGAAATATGGAAGTGGGGTGGGGGGAATCAGTGTAACTTTGGAGCTGTATCTCAATGAATGGTGTCGTTAACCTACATAAAATTAATGTCATACTTGTTGATAACAAGTACGGTCTGATCTATCCTGCCATTCCATAATGACTCATCAGGCATTGAGTCATCTTCCAGCAAGTCAGATTATCCAAAGCATATAGCAATTGTGGTAAAATGGTAAAGAGGACCGATGGAACTGTCACAACCATGGCTTCACTTGCACAGAGACCCAGTATGAACATTCTTGAGGCTCAGTTGGCTCCTGTAAACATTTTAAAGGTCAAAAGGCACCCAAACAGCTTGGCTGAAATGTGGCAATTAATTCATGATGCTTCAAATGATAGTCGTTATCATACATTAATAAACTGTATGACACCATAAAAACAGGGTGTAATGTTTTGTGTAAAGCAAGCAAAGGATTCTTATTTAAAAAAAAATATTAGTCCATTGTACAACATATTCTGTGATAATGTTTCTTACCGTTAAGAAATTCACCATTGAAGTTCTTTACTCATTGGTTGTGACTCCTGTAATGCTTGTGTGATTCCATGCTTATTTCTAATACTAAATGTATGTGTGTGTGTAGATAGATATAGATAGATAGATACTGAACTAACACTAAAAAGTGAAAGGTTAAAATAAATTCAACAATAAATGTAAATAATAATTAAAAAGATTATTAAAGGAAGAAGGTTATTATTTTCATTTATTTGTTAATTTTTTCAATAAAGTATTTCACACTGATTAATTAAACATCTCTCTGGTTTCACATTTTGTGGTGTTTGATTGTGGACAGACCTACATATGGTTATTTTAATTTCTGTGCCAACCATTGGTTTCACATTTTGTGGTGTTTGCTTGTGGACAGACATACTTGTGGTTATTTAATTTCTGTGCCAACCATTGGTTTCACATTTTGTGGTGTTTGCTTGTGGACAGACATACTTGTGGTTATTTAATTTCTGTGCCAACCTTTGGTTCTTAAGTAGTAATTCTTAGGCAAGTAAATCAGTGATTTTTTTTTCTGTTTTCTAGTTTGAGAATAAAAACAAGAAATATGTTTTTATTCTCAAACTAGAAAACAGAAATATGTTTTTATTCTCAAACTAGAAAACAGAAATAGTTTTCTAGTTTGAGAATAAAAGCATATTTTTGTTTTCTAGTTTGAGAATAAAACCTATTTCTGTGTTCTAGTTTGAGAATAAAAACCTATTTCTGTGTTCTAGTTTGAGAATAAAAACCTATTTCTGTGTTCTAGTTTGAGAATAAAAGCCTATTTCTGTTTTTTAGTTTGAGAATAAAAACCTATTTCTGTTTTCTAGTTTGAGAATAAAAACATATTTCTGTTTTTTAGTTTGAGAATAAAAACCTAGCTAACATAAATGTAAGGAAAATAATTAATGAAGAACTTTCTGGAGTGCCAGTTTATAAAAATGTTGCAATTTGTTTTATAAATTAAGATTGTCTTTTAATGAGTTGTTGTATTATGATAACTTGTTTAAACAATTCATAAACCATCCTGATTCCTGTATGTATACTGGGCTATATTAATTTTTATAAATTAAGATTAGGATGGTTTATGAATTGTTTAAACAAGTTATCATAATACAACAACTCATTTAAAGACTTTCCTGTATGTATACTGGGTTATATTAATTTTTATAAATTAAGATTAGGATGGTTTATGAATTGTTTAAACAAGTTATCATAATACAACAACTCATTAAAAGACTTTCCTGTATCTATACTGGGTTATATTAGATTGTAAATTTTTGTTACAGGTTTATATCCAGAAACATCATAAACAACAAGGATACCCAACTAATGAAACAATGTATTCTAATTTTTATAAGAATATTTATATATTTAGTTAGTTATACTGACTGCCAGGCTGATTTGTATTTGAACTATAAGTAAATAGTTTCCTCTGATTGGAAGATATTGATATTTTATAATGTAAGTAGACGTGAAATACTTCAGAATACATAGAAATGATACTAGATGAATGGAGAAGATAGCCAGATATATCTAACTGTCAGTGTAAACAGTAAGTTATTGAGATAATAACGAATATGTTTGTGTCCAACATTGTAGTCCCAAACTGCATAAAATATATATATTTCACCATTTAACTTGCCTGGTAAAAGCATTAAAGAATTATTTTATCATAAAACCCACAAACTGTTGTATTTTTAGTGTAGTCCATCCACAGGTTAATAACTTTGTAGCTAAATTACTTTGTGATATTTTCAAAAGGTCTAATTTTGTTTTTTTACTGACTTCTAGCAAAGAAACCATATCCATTATATGTTCGTGTAGAAACTCGTCACATCAGTCCTGTTATCGTTTACACCAAGCTCCTCCTGGCTCATCTGACTGGTACTATTTTGCAAAATAAAACAAAAGATGATTGTAAAGCTGAAGAATCAAATGAGGTCAGATATGCTGTAGTTAGTGTTCTTTGTCGGTACTTTTGTCTTACCAATACTGACACTTCCTGGATAGTCCTTAAAAAATTGTTAGAAGCTTCTGGAAACTTATAATAGTCTCTATTGTGATAGCCACATCTGGTAACAATGTGCTCAGAATGCGAACATCGCCTGAAGTCGGAGACAAACCTGCATGTCATTGTGATGCTTATTTCCAGTTGTCTTTGTTTTCTCATCCATTTTTCATAGTTTGCATTGTCATATTTCATGGGCTAGTTATTATATGCTATTCAGTAACATTAGTTGTACCACAAAGTTTTGTGCCTAGTAGTATGGTAGTGGTGAAATAGAATTATCAAACGTGTAGTTTTGAAACATGATTCTTATTTAACTAACTACCCCTTCTCGTGTCCAGTTTTATACATCTTTTAAATTAAGTAATAATTGACTACTACTGTTAATTTTTTTGAGAATGGAAGATATTTCAAAATGATATTATAAAAAGATTTATATTAATTTTATAAGAATAACAAAGTTAAATAATGGGAAAGGCAAAAAGTAACAAAAAAATCTTACCACTTTTTAATAATTATTTCAATTACCTCAGTGACACACAGAAAACTGCTGATGTTAAATGAAAAAGGTGGAATGTTTTTTTTTTCTTCGATACCAATTTCATTTCAAATTCATAATAGAGACATAAGTTGCAAGGTTTTTAAACATCGTGGAGTTCCTTTAGGCCTAAAAGCAGTGACTAACAGAGACATAAGTTGCAAGGTTTTTAAACATCGTGGAGGTTCCTTTAGGCCTAAAAGCAGTGACTAACCGGAGACATAAGTTGCAAGGTTTTTAAACATCGTGGAGGTTCCTTTAGGCCTAAAAGCAGTGACTAATAGAGACATAAGTTGCAAGGTTTTTAAACATCGTGGAGGTTCCTTTAGGCCTAAAAGCAGTGACTAATAGAGACATATGTTGCAAGGTTTTTAAACTTCTTGGTGGTTCCACACCAGAATATAATTTTGTCTGCTGAAAGTATAAAATTTTCTTTTGGTTCAGTATAGAACCCATTCTTTGAGCTTTACCTTCAACAGCCAATAAGTAATGCTATTTATATGCAGGACTATGAATGGTTGTCCAATTGTCACTAATGTTTAATACTAAGAAGGCAGTTTAATTTCAAACCTTTCTGACTTGTGTGTTTTAGAGGTAAAATAATCAAAACTTAGAAATAATAATGTATTTACTAGTTTTTACATCAAGCCTCATTCCAATGAAATGTTTTAATTGTTTAACACAATTAGAGATTATGTAAATTTTTCTAACCGTGTAGATTATTATGAAAGATGTTCTGACCTTCACAAGAATCTACTAATATATAAAGTATTTCATACAGTTTTATTCTGTAGCTTGCAATGTTATCCTGACACTACACTGTGTCAAAGAATTTCCTGGACTTTTCCATTAATATTCCTAGAAAAATGTACATTTGGGATTCCTGTCCTACAATTTTTTTTATTCACATCAACATATGTTTGTTTATTTTTTTGGTCTTAGTTTCAACTTTATGATTTTTTTATAAATATATCATCTTATTTACCTTGCTTTCTTAATTTTGCCTTCGATGAAAGTGGCATGAAAGTTCTCTTGACTTCACTATTCGACAGTCTGCAAGTTGTTGAAGTATTCGGCATATTGATTGCCTATTATAATTTTTCTCTAAAAAGAATCCTGGAATATCACAATCTGTCATTAATTTGAGATGAATAAGACAGAGAATTAAAGCCAGTTCTATGTTCAATAAAAACTTGGAGTAGATTTAAAATGAAATCTCTGTTGCATGACTCACATTTGTTTCATGTATCTTGAAATAAACAAACACACAGAAGTCGGATATCACTAGGCACATTGTTATATAGGTATCACTAGGTGTATTGTTGTTTAGGCATCACTAGATGCAATCTTTGTTATTTAAACAACACAGTGTTCCTTTGAGATATAAACATTTCATATGTCATGTATAAAGAAAACTAACTTTATTACCTTAAAAAACTTGTACATAAACATATTACATGACTGATTGTGGCTTTCAATGTCATCTGATGTAGAATTGTCTTTACAGAAGAACAAGATTGTTTGAGTGATAACTTGCTTCATGTTTCTTTTCTCTTAATTCTTCCTTAACCTTTCTATGTTATGATTTTCAGAAGAAAATAAAACTTTTTTCTGTAACTGTAACTGTATTTTGTGGCCTTATTCTTTTAAACTATGTATTGTTTCTTCCGTTATGCAAGTTTATTACTTTTCTTTAAGTTAGATATTTAATCTTTTATTTAAGTCACATTCCTTCTTCCATGTTCTGTTTATTTTCTAAATATCACATTTTGTATGTACTTGTCTTCATGTTCTTTCTCTATATATGGTGTTGTAGTTTTATCAAAGATTTTTTTTGTTTTGATAAAAGCAGTGTCCTTTAAAATTTTGCTTGTATTGCTGTTGTGGAAAAAAATGTGTTAATTTCTGCAAGGAATTTATTAGTAAAACAGTATTTTATTCATAACATTTACTCTTTAGGTATACCATAAGTACTCAGTTTAGGGTTGCGTATGAAAATATGTAAACATTGCATGGCTATGTTATACATTCTGTATCTGTTTAGTAGAAGCAAACCATTAGCAAAGATAAATATGTAAACATTGCATGGCTATGTTATACATTCTGTATCTGTTTAGTAGAAGCAAACCATTAGCAAAGATTAGAGAATATAGACTTGCTAAAGATTTTAAATAAGTTTTTTGTTTCTTGCTGAATTCTTAATATTCAAGGTGCTTCTGTAGTGATGTCGATGTCTCATTTTGATTCTTTAAAGAATCTTACAGTAATGACAATAAAGAAAGTTAAAATGCTTTGAAAGTAGAGGATATTGGAATGATACTTGAAAAAAAAGGTTGCTGTCCTTTTAAAATAGGTACTGTTTTTTAAAAACTTTTTTTTTGTCATAGATTTATGTGTATAATTGGATTAGAGGATCAGATCCAAACAACACAGGTGTTTGTGTTCAGTCTACTACAAGGTTTACGTTAGCACAGTCTCCAGCCTTTGAGCTAAAAGGTACGTGTATAGTGTTTTATTACAAACCAAAATGATTTCTATCGAGGGTCAAAGTTCAAATTGTAAATATTTGAGAAACGTGCCCAACCATCACTAACTTTTAATTGTAGTTGGTGACACATTTCATCCAAATAAGCTGACGGTTAATAAGCAATTTCATTAGTTTATTTTGTTTATAAACGTATGTAGGAGTGAATTATTAATGTGTATTAAACATATTTTAACTGCCAAAGAGTTAAAAAAAACAAATTAAGAAATATATTTTTGCCCTAAAAGTGTATGAGAGAGAAATTTTGTGAGAAAAAAAAAAAACGTGAAAGTTTAGTAATGTTTATTTGTGTTTAAATAAGTTTTACATGTAGTACATTAAACACAAGTTTGTTTCAACACTTTTTACATTACATAAAATGCAACACCGAACTATTTTCTCTTCACCAAGGGTATGTAAAAACTAGATAATAAAATGCACCCTTACGAAGGCTACTTAAAGTATAAAATACATGTAGGTAAAGAATGTGTTTAATCTCTGATGCATTACATGTTCCGAATTTCTTACCACTGTTAATGTTCCATATTTTTTATTTCATTGCATGCAATTGATATATTTAATTTTTCTTCTAAATAACGGAGTTCCATTTTTTTGTTTTGTGATTCAAAGCTGATAAAAATAACTTTGAAGGTAGAGAATTAAGTATTATTAATGTTTGATAATAGTTTAAACAAATATTCATTATTTCTGGGGTTTAACCAAAGAGAACTTTTAAAATGTCTTTGAAATCTACTTAGATTGAGCCCCTGGATAGCCCACTGTGTAGCTTTGTGCTTAACAAAAAACACTGGGATTGTTTAGACTCGTAAAGATGGTAGTTAGCGATCCCTGTAGAAATTACTCTGTGTTCGTTTATAATTTGATTATAATAGATTTATCTTGTTCAAATATTTAATCTATATACAATGCCCCTACAGTCTTGCACCTATCGTTATTGTTGTCTCCACAACTCGTGATCAAAAACGGTCAATTTCTCAAATCTCATTCTAAACATGATGATGACCTAAGGAAGTCAAAACACCGTTACTTTTGTGTTTTTAAATAGAAGTTTTTAATACCCATAGTCGTCATCTCTATACACTGAGTGGTCACAAGTAAATAGACACCTAATTTTTCGTCATTTAACTGATTTATGCTAACTAATTTGTGTTCACAGAGCACTATATATATAAAAATGGTCCGCACACTAATTAACTTGTGCTACAACATGCCTAGAACTCAAGGTTCTCTCGAATTGTCAGATTTTGTTAGAGGAAGGATAGTTAGTCAAGCAGATGGTGGAATAAGTCAGCGGCAAATTTTGCAGAATTTGGGAATCCCGCTTTCGACAGTCAACAGAATCATTATGCAGTTCAGGAAACACAGCAAGGAAAGAACCGAGCAGCGTCTGGGCCATCCTGGTCCATTTGAGAGGACAAAAAAGGGCTGTCAAGAGGAGCATCGAAATGGATCCCAGATTAACGACTACAGAAGTGGCCAAAATTGGTGGGATGAGCCCGAAATCTGTTCAACTGATTCTCCACAGATTGGG
>NW_013673321.1:27316-35674 GCF_000517525.1 Limulus polyphemus
CCAAAAGTGGCAGGAATAAAATGGTATCCAGAAGTTGCCCCGGCCGAGCCAATCTCCTGACATGAACCCCATCGAAAACCTCTGGGCCATATTCGACCGGCAAGTCAAGAAACAACCAAAAAAACCAACTTCGAAGAGCGATCTACTCCAAGTTTTGAAGCAAGAGTGGGCGAAAATCCCACAATCTAAAAGAAGGGGTGTGATTTTCTATTTGGTAGCTTTGTAACCCAACAAAATTGAAGGCTCTAAAAATTATAGTTTGTCTGAGCAATGACAATTTTGTAGTGAGTGATTTACATTTAATTTCGTAGTTACTGGAGGGGTGGTGGATAAAACAGAGAAGAGAAGATACTTAAAGATAATCTGTTGTGTGTCACACTAGGGGAGATTCAGGATTTTTAAAAATACTTCCTTACAGAATTAAGAACTTAACTTATATACTATTAAATTATGGATTATTAGCTAAAACTTTATACTAATTGGTATAACATAAACAAAAATGATTTTAATAAAATTTTGAATGTAAGGCACTAAAACCTTGTGTCATGCACAGTAAAGGATACCTGTAGCAATAGGGTTAACTACAAACACACCAGGCATAAACACCATTATATGTACTGGCCACACTATGTAACCTTTGTGTTAGCTGTGCAAAGTGTGGTATTAAATAGATGTTCTCAGAAATAGTAATGCAAGGAAATTAGTCTTATAACTAATTAAAGAAAGAATTGAAATGTTTGTTATTAATTTGAAATTTTAGAAATATATGCACAATAATTATGTCACTTAGTAATTCGTACAGTTTGTGAACACGTCATGTTAAATACATGCAGGTGGTTACCTTAAAAAAACAAGATAAAAGTAATTACACAAGTTACGTGTACATGTGTGTGTGTGTGTATTTTTAAATAAATGTATAGACGGTTACCTTAAAAAAAACAAGATAAAAGTACTTACACAAGTTACGTGTACATGTGTGTGTGTATTTCAAAATAAATGTATAGACGGTTACCTTAAAGAAACAGGATAAAAGTAATTACACAAGTTACGTGTACATGTGTGTGTGTATTTTTAAATAAATGTATAGACGGTTACCTTAAAGAAACAGGATAAAAGTAATTACATAAGTTATGTGTACATGTGTGTGTGTGTGTGTATTTTTAAATAAATGTATAGACGGTTACCTTAAAGAAACAGGATAAAAGTAATTACACAAGTTATGTGTACATGTGTGTGTATTTCAAAATAAATGTATAGGTGGTTACCTTAAAGAAACAGGATAAAAGTAATTACATAAGTTATGTGTACATGTGTGTGTGTGTGTGTGTGTATTTTAAAATAAATGTATAGATGGTTACCTTAAAGAAACAGGATAAAAGTAATTACACAAAATACATATACATGTGTGTGTGTGTGTGTGTATTTTTAAATAAATGTATAGACGGTTACCTTAAAGAAACAAGATAAAAGTAATTACACAAGTTAGGTGTACATGTGTGTAGTTTTAAATAAATGTGGTATTGATAGAATTGTTTATCTATACAATGGCGGTGAAAGAGTTAAAGGGAAATTTAGAAATGAATAACGAAATTCCTTGTTTTCATGTTCGTTTTTTAAAAGTATACGTATATTTTCTTGTACGTATACTTATTTATTCTACACTATTACCATACTTAGGATTTGTGTTTATAATTAGAGAAGAAAAAATATTATTTTGTTTTTTATAAAATGGATATTTTTGATTCGGATGGAGATTTCCGTATTTAAAATTGTTTAAATAGACGTTACAGCATCAGCTGAGAAACATTGTATCTATTAAATAAGATAATTTTTTTTAAAAAATGGTATACACTTTGTTATACTAGTTTTTTGTGTATATGATCATATTTTTTTATGATATGAACTACTTTTCTTAATTTCATGGTAATTTGTAGATCACATTAAGAGAATGATTTACGAGAAAAATTTTCTGTGTTAAATACTGATATAAAACTTTCTCTCTCTCTTTATAGACTGGACTTCCACAGAATATTCCACATGGACTGAAAGCGTATGGACAGAAATTTCTTGCCGAATCTTTCTGAAACCAAGTAGAGTCCAAGAAGGAGTTACCTTTGCTATAGGAATCATTATTCTTGTAATCTCTTTTGGAATAGTTTACGCTATAAAAAATCAAGCTCATGTTCTCTTTGGGTCCAGAAACCTTATCGCTTGCTAGGAAAACGCCACAAATCATATCGCTTTGGCTGACTTACCGGGGAGCGTGCAATTGGCAGAGGCCAAGGATTTGCCACCCCCTACATTTTTGTAATTGAAACCATCAACATTTATTTTATTTTTGGCCATTAGTTTGATAACCAGTCATCTTCTCTTATCTACTGTGATCTAGTACATCTTATTAAAGTTTTAGAATGTTTTTACTTGCTACTAAATTAAAGAACTTATACAGCGAAGTGTTCTGGGTGTTTGTGTTATTGTTTATATTTAACCTTGAATTTTCAAAGAAGTTATCAATAAATAAGTTAAATATACAGATTGTTTCAGGTTTTTAAGACAATCATAGATAGACATTACTTTATCTTTATGAGCCCATTCCTTTTTGATTACTCGTTGCGGAAAGTTACGTGGAAGGCAGTCAACTTGACATTTATTTTGTTTACATCCCACCCAATTTTAAATAAAGGTCGGTACATTTGAATTAATAAATAAATGAGAATTAGTCTAGTGTAATTGTTTTCCATATTTTACTATCAGTTTACATCATAGCATATGAATAAAAATAAGTTGAGTTTTAAAGAAGTAGCTTATAAATAATAATAATATTACAATAATTAATATTAACTTGTGATCAGAGTGAGAAATAGCTTATAATTAATATTACAATAATTAATATTAACTTCTGATCAGAGTGAGAAATAGCTTATAAATGATATTACAATAATTAATATTAACTTCTGATCAGAGTGAGAAATAGCTTATAAATAATAATATTACAATAATTAATATTAACTTCTGATCAGAGCAAGGGGAAATAGCTTATAAATAATATTACAATAATTAATATTAACTTCTGATAAGTGCAAGAAATAGCTTATAAATAATATTAGAATAATTAATATTAACTTCTGATCAGACCGAGAAATAGCTTATAAATGATATTACAATAATTAATATTAACTTCTGATCAGAGCAAGCTATCTACTTAGAATGAAACTGAAAATTAACCTGATAATGAGTATAGCTAATTAAATATGCTTTTCATACATTCTTACTTAAAAATATTAAAATGCATTGTTTCATCATTTGGGTATTGTTGCTGTCAACAATAATCCCAATAATATGTCAAAGTTTGGCTGGATTAGGAGATTTAAGTTAAACCCAAGTACATATATTAAGCTAAAGTTGATGAGGAAATAGTTTAAAAGGAATATCGTTGAGCTAATTTAAAAACAGCATGCTAATAAAAATGTTACGTACATGTAGCATTAAGGAAATAGTAACAAAATTGCTGTGTGTAATATCAAGGCCTGTGTAATAATAGGCAACTTATTGTGGAAATACACACTCACTTTCTTCACTGTCCTCACACGTGAAGTGCAAAGAAAATATTCATACGTACTCTGTGTACAACTGGAATTCTTTTCTTTAATTTTGTGGCCATACTCTCTGATATTTGTTTCTTAAACTTTTTGTGTGGTCTTATACAATTATAGGAATCTCTTCATATTATGAGAGGTTATTACTTTTAATAAGTACTAAATTTTAGTGGTGGGGAAACATAGGAGCCCAGTCATATCTTTAGGAACAGTGTGATATAAACTGGTGGTTCCCAACTGCTGTCCGCGAACCCGTGTCAGTCCGCAGGGAGATTTCAGCTTGTCCACAAGACAGTTGGGAAAAGAAAAGTTTATTTTAAAATATAGCTACTGAAATATATTGTTTTACAACATACTACATAGATACTTTGAAATGTTTATATTGTATGAAGTGGTTCACGAAATTTTTAGATTGGAAATAACTGGTCCTCCGTTGGAAAAAAAAAAGTTTGAAACCTATTGATGTAGACAGAACATCTAGCATATGATATAACTGATGTATCCAAGCTCATCAGATACTGATGTAGGAAATTTTCCAGATGATGATGGCTTGAAGAACTGTGTAGAAATATCTATTAACAACTTTGATTAGGGGGTGGACATGAGCTTGGAAAGTCAGATAATTTAGATATTGGATAAAAAAAAAGTGGGAGAAAAATTGAAAAATGTTCCCGAAACATTGTACCATCCTTCCATTGGCTCGGCATTAAGTCTGAAGTCGTTTAATGTTAAAAAACAAAGTTCGATGCTCAACATGTAACTCCGCTCAACAAAAAACAAACACCCCCCCTAACTTCACTTGTGACCTCAGAATATGTAGACATGGTTGTGCCATTTAGTCTGTATTTTATCTGGTGATAATTATGTATATTTGATGATAGATTAAATGAAATATTCTTTTATAAACCCAAATTCAACATTTTGGTTGTCTGGAAGCAAGTTTCAATGTACACCATTGTATGAATTAAATATGTCCAATTTTCTTTCACCTTTTATAACCACATTATAAATGCAAAGGGTGTTAGTTTGGTAAAATTATCAGGAATATTAGTCTGTAATATTTACATTGGGGAGATAATGGGAAGAATGTAGCTACCTTGTTAATGCTAACTATGTGGAAAATTTCTTACATTTTTTGGTAAGTCTGGTACAGTGACTGAAAATGGAATCCATTGATATTTCTGTTATTGGTTTTTAACCTCACAGTCATAAGAAGATATTAGATATGTTGTTCATTTGATGTGAAGATGATTGTTTAGTCAAACTTCTTGTCATACTTGGAAACTCAAGTTTTGTAAAAGTTGTTTAAAACCAGTTCATTGTTGTGGACATTTAGTACGTCATGCTTGTCTGTGTGGTTTCATACTAGGCTTGTCATGATGTCATATTGGCACTATTAACTTATAAAAACTTACCTGACTGATATTCACTTAACCCTACAAATTTTTCCTTTAGAAAGTATTGATATTTCTGTCATATAAATCATATTTTAAATATTTTTATGTATCGACGCTCTAACCTGTATGAAATAGACTTTTGTAATATTTAAGTCTGTTAATGTACGAAAATTAGTTTATTTAAAACCATGATTAGTAATGTAAACAGCTGCTTAAGGAAATCATTTCTTTGTGTCAATTTTGCTTTCCTTTAAGTATTTTTATCTACAGATATAGTTTGATATAAAAACATTGCAGTATGTAAGGACTAGATAACAGTCAGGAAGTTTTTAGGAGAACTTTTATTTCCGAACTTGCACTCTAGTCTGCCAAAGCCGTGTGATTTGTGAAACGAGATGTATGACCATGTGTGATCCTGAATAATATGTTTAGTGAACACTGAGGTGTTTTTTGTTTCGCAATAAGACGGAAAACATCTTTGTATCCACTTACTTGATATAAAATGATGATTGTTTTCCAACTTCCATCATCACCGAGGAACAATGCATCATAAACCTCTAAAAACAGTAGTTGTCTATCATCAGGAATGTTAGACTTGTAGGTAACTTTAAGTGGAATTCCACTGAAACTCTGGACTGTTCTATTTGTCCAGAGTTATTTCTTACAACTTTAAAAAGTTGATACTCGTATCTTTATGATAGAGAGTTTGTGATCATTCCAACTTGTCTACTACTAAAGATGGAAGATTGTATTTTTAAGTTCTTTTCGGCATGATGTGTAATCACTCGTCTCTTCTTTGTTGTGTATAGACGTGTAATAATTTTTCAAACATCATACACTATTAGTAAGATGTTCTTTCAGTGCACACTGACTATCTTAAATCGTAATTGTTTTATCAGTGCCGAAGTTCTTACAAAGTTTTATGATAAAGGTTAATTTTGTGAAGCTAATTTTTTATAGATGTATGAAAGAAAAAGTTTTTAGAAATTCTCTTCAAAATGTAATAGTTTAATGATGTGCTTTTCACACATATATATATATATATATAATCCTGTATTGTAATTTTCAGTTGTTTTCTTATCAATAACTGACAGTAGTAATGTATTTCAGCCATATGAAATTTTTTGGAGTTAAATTTTGTAAACATTCAGAAGACCAGTTAGTAAATATTAAACGTGAATAAAAACCCTTACAGTAATTTAACATTACAAAGTCGTATTGATGAACATAGAAATGTACAACATCGTTCTACAGCAGATATTTACAAGACTTAGTATTTTTGCAAGCTGAACAGTAGTCCGTTAGTAACTTAACTTCAGAATGGTGACATTTTATAAAGGGAAAATGTTTCTGAATTTGATCACCCTATTTTTGATGTTCTTTTCAAGACTTGCATTTTTTTTTCTAAATTGGGAATAATGTGGAAACTTCATCTGATTTCTACAGTGTTGTGTATGTATGATGAAGGTTCATTTGACGATTGAAATACTAATATTATTGAACTACTAAAGATTGAAATTAGAACAAAGTTAGTGTTTGTAGATGAGGAATACAACTACAACAATTGCAATCCATAAACTGATTTAAGGCTTAAGTAAATTATTTTTTTGTTAGTAGTAATAGTAGGGTTCCCACTTACAGAAATGATTTTTGAGAATATGAGAAAAGATTATACAGAAGGTTAAAATCAAATGGTATAAAATGGCTAAATGAAAATTTTGAAAAAGATTCAGGAATATAAATATACTAACCAACATAAGTGAAGATGATGATAAGTGAAAAGAAAATCTGGGAATGGGGCTTGAACCCAGGATCTTTGGCTAACAGGGCCGATGAAAATCTGGGATTGGGGCTTGAACCCAGGATCTTTGGCTAACAGGGCCGATGAAACTCTAGGATTAGGGCTTGAACCCAGGATCTTTGGCTAACAGGCCGATGAAACTCTGGGATTAGGGCTTGAATCTGGGATCTTTGGCTAACAGGGCTTGAACCCAGGATTTTTGGCAAACAGGGCCGATGAAACTCTGGGATTGGGGTTTGAACCCAGGATCTTTGACAAACAGGGCTGATGAAACTCTAGGATAAGGGCTTGAATCCAGGATCTTTGGCTAACAGGGCCAATGAAAATCTGAGATTAGGGCTTGAACTCAGGATTTTTGGCAAACAGGGCCAATGAAAATCTGGGATTAGGGCTTGAATCCAGGATCTTTGGCTAACAGGGCTGATGAAAATCTAGGATTAGGGCTTGAATCCAAGATATTTGGCTAACAGGGCCAATGAAACTCTAGGATTGAGGCTTGAACCCAGGATCTTTGGCTAACAGGGCCAATCCTCTGTCCAACTGAGCTATCCAAGAGTACAAGCTGTCCTCGTCTGCCTTCAGTTATAAGACCTTTTAACCATGAAATATCATACCACTTGGTGGTGTTGTGGTCAGGAAGTTAGTGGGTTGACTTACTACCACTCAACCAAATCATAATAGTAACTAGTCTAGCTGATTGTCTTTAACGTGCACAATAATGTCAGTTAGGAAGTTGATTGATTTATATAACAGGAGTATGATTATTAAAGCAAGTAAGTGTGATTCTGTCCTTGAGTTACTGGGAATTATTAGCAACTTCTCAGGAAAAAAGCCCAGAGTTGTATTATCAATTCATATCTTGGTGTCAGTTTATGATTTCAACCTGGATAATTAACTATTATAATATTAAATCGTAAATGTCAAAAAAAAAAAGATAATAGATTAACTAGATGTAATTTTTCTTAATTTTTGGACTTGGATGCATTCAAGGTCAAAGTATAAGTTATTTTTGCAGGTTAGTGCTGCCCCCAGACTGTTTCTAAAAATCTTGATAGAAGGACTTAAACAAGAACTTGTAAAAGTAGTATAAAAGAAAATGTGACAAAAATTGAAAAAAAGGTATTTTCATGTTGAATGAGTGTAAATGTCGAGGTGGCAGCACTGACTGGTATAGTGAAGTTGTAGATATTTGAATGTGATTTGAGATTTCATTGTAACTACATGTTTGATTATTAAAGCTTAAAGAAAATTTCTAGATGGCGCTGGTGTTTTTCACTGTGGTAAAGTGCTGTGGAGTACTAGTTGCATTATTTTATGAAGTAGTGAAAACAAAATGCTTTTTTTTAATTAAATTTTTAAATACACTTAATGTTTCAATGTATATGAAACTAATCTAAAGGTAAAGTTTAACCATGTTCACATCTCTGTAATATACAGGATAAATGTGTATAATCAATGACATACTAACTAAAACATGACCAGTTCAACAACTGTCATATTCAGTGGCATGTTCACATCTCTGTAATATACGGGATAAATGTGCATAATCAATGACATACTAACT
>NW_013673322.1:0-1781 GCF_000517525.1 Limulus polyphemus
TGTATATAACTTACGTCTGATATTGCATATAACCTACGTCTGATATTGTATGTAACTTACATCTGATACTGTATATAACCTACAACTGATACTGTATACAACTTACGTCTCATGTTGTCCATAACTTATGTCTACTATTGTATATAACTTACGTCTGATATTGTATATAACCTACGTCTGATATTGTATGTAACTTACATCTGATACTGTATATAACCTACAACTGATATTGTATATAACTTACGTCTGATATTGTCCATAGCTTATGTCTACTATTGTATGTAACTTACGTCTGATATTGTATATAACCTACGTCTGATATTGTATGTAACTTACGTCTGATATTGTATATAACCTACAACTGATATTGTATATAACTTACGTCTGATATTGTCCATAGCTTATGTCTACTATTGTATGTAACTTACGTCTGATATTGTCCATAACTTATGTCTACTATTGTATGTAACTTACATCTGATATTGTATATAACTTACGTCTGATATTGTCCATAGCTTATGTCTACTATTGTATGTAACTTACGTCTGATATTGTCCATAACTTATGTCTACTATTGTATGTAACTTACATCTGATATTGTACATAACTTACGACTGATATTGTATGTAACTTACGTCTGCTACTGTATGTAACGTACATCTGATATTATATATAACTTACGTCTGATATTGTATACAAGTTACGTCTGATTTTCTATATAACTTACGTCTGATATTCTATTCATTCTTGATTTATTCTTTTAACATTCCAGATCGTTTGAATCAACATGGTGTTTATTATAATTATTTTCTTTTACTTGCTAGCCCTGATAAAGACGAAACGTTGATTGAAATAAAACGTTATTTTATTATTATCTAGAGAGTAGAACTCGTTGTTTATGTAACTTTGTTAATATTCAGTAAGAGAACGTTCGATATTTTTTAAGTTATTATATACATGTGGTGTACCGGATTAACATTACTAACTGTGAAATAATTAACAGACCACTGGAATATTAAATGTAATATCGTCATCAGCTTTACCGTGAAAAGGTTATCTTTAAGCAGTTAAAACTCTGACGGGGAGGCTGAAATTGCTTAAAAAATTTCCACTGTAAATCTGATCATGATATTAAATTTAACCGCGAGACGTCAGTTGCTCTCACGTTAGCTGAAACTCAGGCACGAACCCTGATCACACACATATACACGAGTGTTTAAACTTTGAATTGAAACTTTAGATGCTTTACTCGTAAGCTACACTGTAGATATAATCTGATACACTAAAGCTTTGGAGCTGTTTTCTTCAGAAATCCATACTTATATTGGTAAACAGGTATATGTGAGTGTTACATTATTGTAATGAAGATAGAACATCTTAACGCTAGTGTTTCATGCCCGAACGAAATCTATGAATACTTTGTTTCATTCTGTTTAGTGAAGGAAAAATAACACTCTTTAGGAAAAAACGCGGATTTCATTAAAAATCTTTTCGAGATGGACGCCATTTCAGCCTTGGTACATCAAATCAGTTGTTTATAATGAATGCCATATTTATTGATGCATCTACCGAACCAGTTAAGGCCTGTTCAACTATTTCACTAATGTCAGTGTGATTCTGCAAAGCTTCTACTCTGTCGACAAAATATTAGGTCGTCAAGAATTAATGTCGTGTTTTGGAACACTTTCATTAATCACCTCCCAAAAAACGTACATTATGTATAATGGTGAAACTAACCGCCTAAACGTCACATTAGTGTAGCCTATATAATGTGTTAACTT
>NW_013673322.1:2596-8985 GCF_000517525.1 Limulus polyphemus
GAAAATGGATTCTCTATGCGAATATTAAACGCCAAAAACAATGGCTCAGTCCTAGACAAAACCACTTCCGACCCTAAAACCTGGACTTCATCCGCAGAAAGTGATGCTTTGCATTTGATGGGACATCAAAGGAGTAATTCATTTCGAACTCCTCAATCCACAGCGAACTGTCAGTGCAAAGATCTATAGTCAGGAACCGGAACGTTTAAATCAAGCCCTTCATCAGAAACGTCCTTCACTCGTCAATTGGAAAGGTGTTCTTCTCCACGACAATGCACGTCCACATGTGGCATGTATGACGTAACACAACATTATGGAGTTGGGTTGGTAAGTTCTTCCCCACCCACCATATTCTCCAGATATGGAACCATCATATTATCATCTTTTTCGTTCGCTGCAACATCATCTTAATGGGAAAACGTATGCAAATGTGGAAGGTGTTAAAGAGGACATCGACGTGTTTTTTGCTTCAAAGCCAAGTGATTTCTTTAACCAGGGCATTAACAACCTGATTGTAAGATGGAACAGCATCATCGATAATAATGGAGACTATTTCATTTGATAAATGTTTTGTTTTGATATATAAGTTGTTCGAGTTTTTCCATCTAAAAAAAGCGACATTAATTTCTTGACGACCTAATATCTCACTTTAACGTTTTATAACGCTAAAAATCGGGTTTCGATACTCGTGATGGGAACAGCACAGATAGCTCATTGCGTATCTTTGTGCTTAACAAAAACGAATATTTCCCATTTAGAGATTTATGTAACGTATTCTTCGTAAGTTGTAGCGTGATTGAAAAGATCCTTTTTAAACTTGTACACTTGTAACCCAATAGATGGCAATGCGATCGTTGAATAAATACAAGTGTTTTTGGTGTATAAACTAATTCCCATTTTAACTCAACAAGGTAAGATTCCGGTTGGTTTTAAAATATTCTTGAATCTATTGATTAGACAACAGTCTATATTTAACAAAATATATAATGAATAAACAAACCAAGTCTGTTCACGAAGCAGTCTTCGTCCAAAGATTTGTTGAAGACGACTTCATTTCTTTATTATGGGATGTAATGTCTAGCGCTACCAACTGTTCTGTACAATCAAGTTAATTATTTTATAAAATTTCTAGCGTTACCTCTAGTGAACAAGTATCCTGAAAATGATCAAACATTAATCTGGATCTTGAAATATATATATTCACTTTATCGCTTTAATGTTATTATCTTTAAAAGTAGTGGATAGACTTTTAATTATACGTATTCTTTCGTTTGTATGTAATTATGCACAAAGCTACACAATGGGCTATCTGTGCTCTGCCCGCCACGGGTATCGAAACACGGTTTCTAGCGTTGTAAGTCCGCAGACATACCGCTGGGCTACTGGGGGTCATATGTAGCCTATTGATTCTATTATTATAATTTTATTATAGAGATTATTTTTAAATTGTCAGCTCAATATATGTATTTAGGACTAACCACAGTCTCCTTAGATGGCCGAACCTTGTGAGACTGAATATCTTCGCTCTTAGTGACTGAAAATATCGCTCAGAGCAAGGTTGGAACACTGGATTTTGATGTGTAAAAGTAAGATACACCCATTACTAAGTTGGTTTTAGTTTTGATCCATTAGTTAAATATAAATCCAAACAACGTGATATTAGTAAAAAACCTAACGTACGTTTAGATGTAGTATAATATTTGCTCAGATACTTTCAAGTGAAACATATTTTTATAACAGTTTGAGACAATGGTTGAACATTAGCTAAACGTTGATAAATACAATGTATAATTTCTACAACCACAAAAACTAAACTTTTTACATAAACTTTCTATTATAGATACATTCTTGCATGTTTACCAGTCTTATGTTACTGTTACATTCCTGTTGGTTTACCAGTTCACGTTACTGTTACATTCTTGCATGTTTACCAGTCTTACGTTACTGTTACATTCCTGTTGGTTTACCAGTCTTACGTTACTGTTACATTCCTGTTGGTTTACCAGTCTTACGTTACTGTTATATTCTTGCATGTTTACCAGTCTTACGTTACTGTTACATTCCTGTTGGTTTACCAGTCTTACGTTACTGTTACATTCTTGCAGTTTACCAGTCTTACGTTACTGTTACATTCCTGTTGGTTTACCAGTCTTACGTTACTGTTACATTCTTGCATGCAGTAACGTAAGACTGGTAAATCACATTCCTGTTGGTTTACCAGTCTTACGTTACTGTTACATTCTTGCATGTTTACCAGTCTTACGTTACTGTTACATTCTTGCATGTTTATCAGTCTTACGTTACTGTTATATTCCTGTTGGTTTACCAGTCTTATGTTACTGTTACATTCCTGTTGGTTTACCAGTCTTATGTTACTGTTACATTGTCATTGTCACTTTATTCTGTTGTTTCCATGACATAGGTATTGTCTTGTTGCTTCACTATGACTATCTTGACTATCTCTGCTAAATCAGTTTTTTTTTTATGAACGTCTTGTTTCTTGATGTATCTGGTTCTTGACTGTCAATCTTGGAACATCAGTTTCCACCTTGATCTTCACTTTATTTTCTGGAACTACTGATTCCATAAACAAGTTCCAGTTCTTTAATGTCTTTTCTGGAGCTGTCGCTTTCATCATCAAGGAGTTATCTCGTTCCTCTGAAATACTAGACCTAGAGTGGCTAAGTTATGAGGCTTACAATAGTATGTTGAGGCTAGGAATAGTTTCCTGATCAATCTGAGTTTTGACATTGGGGATAGAAGGCTTAGCTTATGATATAGCGAATTCTACTTATTTTGTTATGGTTTTGTTTACCGTTGTATTAGAAAGTTAACGCACCTTCAACTAGAGTATGTTACTGACACAAGCTTACCCTAGCGGTGAAGCACAGAAATATCATGTAATTTAGCTAGTCACATGAGATGTAAACTCGTGGTCTAACCACTAAATAAAAAGTCTTTATTGATCTTGAAAACGAAATAAGTATTGTTCTACATTGTTCTTGATATTCAGAAGTTGTTGTTATTTTGTTATTTTCTGGTGAATTAGGTTCTTTCCTTCGTTTTTTTTTTCTAATTCCATTCATATTTGTCGAAAGTGATAACATTGAGATTTTTGTTGTATTGTTTATTAACATTTGTACCCAGTCCTGGCCAGGCAAGAGGTTAATCTTTTTTTCGTTTTGTTGTTGTAAGTGATAAAAATTGAATTCTAGTTGTTTCAAAGTTTTATTTTGGATTTCTGTTTTTGTTACATTTTAATAAATAGTATTTGTAAAATACAAGCTGTAAAATACCCGTGAACTAAATAACATTACGTATAACAACCTGTAAAATACCCGGGAACTAAATAACATTACGTATTACAAGCTGTACAATACCCGAACTAAATAACATTACGTATAACAACCTGTAAAATACCCGTGAACTAAATAACGTGACGTATAACAACCTGTAAAATACCCGGGAACTAAATAACTGTGACGTATAACAACCTGTAAAATACCCGTGAACTAAATAACGTGACGTATAACAACCTGTAAAATACCCGTGAACTAAATAACGTGACGTATAACAACCTGTAAAATACCCGTGAACTAAATAACGTGACGTATAACAACCTGTAAAATACCCGGGAACTAAATAACGTGACGTATAACAAGCCCCGTATAAACTAGGTGTAAATGATCAACTGCTTAGTTCTGATTTTTACGAACTTTTAAAGCAGACAGCACAGAATGAAAATTTAGCAAGACTTTTTTAAAGCAGACTGAAAACAGAGCTGAAGACTGTTTTATAGTGATCGTTTGAGCCATTTTAATATTTTTTATGTGAAAAATTAAAGTTACAAATAGGTTATAAACAATGGTTTGTTACGGAGCTATATGTTGGGCAAGATTACTTACTCTTGTATAGAGGATTACTTATATTAAGATTATTAAGATGATTTGTGAATCAGTGCAGGAAAATCTTAGTTCTATTTATTGTAACCTAATTCTGGGATGTAAATTTATTATCCTATAACTAATATTTAAAATACAGTTAAATTAGATTTAAAATAGGTCAGCCATCATGAAACAAAATTGGGAAAGTGCCAATGTTATTGATTAATAATTTGATGATACAAGGAGGGTAATAACATACGTCCTTAAAATAAAAATAAGAAATACAGATTAAAAAAATGGAATCAGTACAGTCAGAGTATGGGTGACAGTCAGCTCCATATCCTGGCCCTTAATCTCACTGGCAAACAGTTAGAGACAGAGAATGGGTGACAGTCAGCTCCATATTCTGGCCCTTAATCTCACTGGCAAACAGTCAGAGACAGAGAATGGGTGACAGTCAGCTCCATATCCTGGCCCTTAATCTCACTGGGAAACAGTCAGAGACAAAGAATGGGTGACAGTCAGCTCCATATCCTGGCCGTTAATCTCAGTGGGAAACAGTCAGAGACAGAGAATGGGTGACAGTCAGTTCCATATTCTGGCCCTTAATCTCACTGGCAAACAGTCAGAGACAGAGAATGGGTGACAATAAACATCATATTTTGGCCCTTTATCCTACTCCAGTAGATAAATCCTTGTCTATTTGAAAACAAATTTCGTGGTCAGACAAACAAACCCACGAAGACATTACTTTATATAATAAAACCACACGTAAAATATATTAATTGTATTTGTAATAGCGTACAGAGTATGAAATATTTATGAAAGTTTAGTGTGTGACACGGTTTTACAAAAATGATGAATAAAACCCGTAGTAAAGAAAAAAGTAGCTAAAAGGTGTTTATAGCAGTCTATGAAAAGAACCGAAACTAAATTATTGTAACGTAAATGTAAAGTTGTAATGAAGGCAAACTTAGCTGAATATGCAGAAACGTCTGAATGTGTGTTTAAAAGTGATAAGCATGTGGTCTTGAACGAACTAAACATGCGTAATGCGTATCTTAGACCTAGTTTGGTTTGTTACAAATTTCGCGCAAAGCTACACGAGGGCTATCTACGTTAGCCGTCCCTAATTTAGCAGTGTAAAACTAAGGGAAGGCTGCTAGCCAACTCGTGAGCTACTCTTTTACTAAAGAATAGTGGGATTGACCGTCACATTATAACGACCTTATGGCTGAAAGAGCGAGCATGTTTGGAATGACGGAGATTCGAACCCGCGACCCTCAGATTGCGAGTCAAGTGCCTTAACCACATGGATATGCCGGGCCTCTTAGATCTAAATAAGTCGAAAACCCCATAGCAATTGTATTTATTTTAATGATCATTTTTTAAAGGAAAGTACGTGCAGGTTAAGTGTTGTTTGTGTACCCTCTCATCTTAATGAAAAACACAGATATACTGTATCTACATAAATTCCATTTGTCTGTTTGTCTCTCTGGAATTTTTCTCTCGAATTCTCGATCAAACGCTACAAATATCATATCGTTAGAAAAGCCTTTGTCCAAGGAGCCAAGATTACATATTGGCTTTTCCATGAAGAATAATCTTACCTGTTTTTTACTTACTCAAACTTTTAATGCGACGAGTATGCTACACAATGGCACAATGTTGTTGTCATCACGTGATGACTGGCTTCGATTTCAACTTTAATTGTTTTTATTTGCAAAGTATTTCATATTATGTATTTATCTGTGTTAAATAGTGTATTATGTATTTATCTGTGTTAAAGGGTATATTATGTATTTATCTGTGTTAAAGGGTATATTATCTATTTGTCTGTGTTAAAGGGTATATTACCTATTTATCTGTGTTAAAGGGTATATTATGGATTTATCTGTGTTAAAGGGTATATTATCTATTTGTCTGTGTTAAAGGGTATATTACCTATTTATCTGTGTTAAAGGGTATATTATGGATTTATCTGTGCTATAAGGCTTATTATGTATTTCTCTGTGTTAAAGGGTATATTATGTCTTTATCTGTGTTAAAGGGTATATTATGTATTTATCTGTGTTAAAGGGTATATTATGTATTTATCTGTATTAAATATTTATTGTGTATTTCTTTGTTTTAAATGGTATATTATCTATTTATTTATGTTAAAGGGGTATTTTGTATTTGTCTGTGTTAAAGGGTTTATTATGTATTTATCTGTATTAAATATTTATTGTGTATTTCTTTCTTTTAAGTGGTATATTATGTATTTATTTGTGTTAAACATTTATTATGTATTTCTCTGTGCTAAAGGGTGTATTATTTATTTCTCTGTGTTAAAGGGTGTATTATTTATTTATCTGTATTGAAGGGTATATTATGTATTCACCTGTGTTGAAGGATGTATTATGCATTTGTCTGTGTTGAAGGGTATATTATTGTTACATATTTGCTTGTTTGTTTGTTCTGGTAGAAATTCTTTCCGAGGATCTTCAGCGATACAAGTCCTTT
>NW_013673322.1:9944-12783 GCF_000517525.1 Limulus polyphemus
ATACAAACTTTTAGTACACGGACGTTCCACAATCAGTACGTTTCTCGTCACTTTAAACTTAACAACTTATATAACACATGCTATAAATCACAGTGATTCACAATCTCGATAATTTTGCTCTCGACTAGTCCAAAACATACATTTTACGGCTCACTAGCTCGAAACTAACAGAATAATAAATTACATGGAACTCAAAGTAACTACTGCTCTCTCTTCATTCATATATCTCCTGCTGGCTTTCACTGCCAGGCTTATATACTAACGAAGAGAACATCTCGAACACACTTGGACTTCCCCGATCATTCGAGAACCTCATCACGCACGAGCTAACAGCGTCACGTGACTTTCGCTGTCATAACATTATATATTTGTCTTATAGTTTAGATCTACTGTTACGGAATAACACCAAATTTATATAGATACAAATTTCGTAAATTCAGTATGCTCTCTTCGGTTCAACTTTGGAAATGTCGAAATTTGTATCGATATGAATTTGTTGTAGTTCCATAAAGCTTTATTTAAGTAGCCCAAGAGTTGGTGGTGGGTTGTGTTTACTTAGTTGCCTTCTCTCTAGACTACCACGTCAAACTTAGGGATGGCTGGCACAGATAGCCCTCTTGTAGCTTTGCGCGAAATTAAAAAAACAAATAGCCAGGGATCTATCCCGAGAGAGAGAGAGAAAGCTATAAGCCTAGTAGAAACGATTTGTTTTTCATGTGCGCTTTAGCTTTTCTTTTTGTTTCTGCAATAATAACTTCTAACTTTCCTATCATCTTAGACTTATGTCACTACGTTTATTGGCCTAACCTGATATTTCAATACCAAGATTGTTGAATGTTGATTTAAATAGTGAAACCTTCTTTACTGTTGTGTTGTATGCTTGAGAATATTCGAAACGACGTACCCGTGTTATAAAAATTATTCCTTACTGTAAAAGCTGTAAACTTGTAATAAAATAATAAAGACTGTTTTCAGTTTTTCAACTTTGTCCAGTCTCATTATTTCACACACACTTTAGGAATTCACTTAAGTTATCTGATCAAAGTCATTCCTTATTTCCTGAACGAATCTGTAGTTATTTGCAGATCTGTCTTTGTGATACTTCTCAGGAAACCTGAAAATACCAAAAAAATATAGTTTACAATAATATCAATGAAATATTTTGCTACATTTAAAAAGTTTTATTTAAGATTTTTTCTTATAAAATGTCTTATTGAATGATTTATTTTAAGTGTTTCATTTAAAAGTTTTCTTTTTAAGAAATCGCTTGCTTTTTAATTTTTTCAATTTTCAAGAAGTTAACAAGCTCTCCACATGAATGTATATACTTCTTCTATTATTTTATTTTTGGTTTATTTATTTATTTTTATTATTAACTTTTTATTTCTTATTTCTGTTTAGATGTCATTGCTGTCGTTATCTTGTGTACTTTTTCGAAGATTAGAAGGTTAGGGTATTTGTTATACAATCCTATTTAAGCACTGTGTTCTTCTAGTCTGACGAGGGGGAAGTTACCCGTAAATTCTTTCAATGAAACGAACCAATTTTCCCGACTTTTTCGCCTTAAAAAGTTATTTTATTTTGAATCACATAATCCGCTGGTGCTGGATTTTTTATCTGAAGCGAATAGAACAGCAAGAGATTTAAACTAAAAGTAAAATATAGGTTCAAGTCCCAGTTCATAGTCTATTTTTGACTTATCAGATTTTTCATCAAAAGTTTAATGTTAGTATTATCTTTTCATTGTTTCGTGAGATACGGTAATAAACACGTGTAACAACATACGTAAGGTCTATTAGTTTTCCAAAGTTTACCCAACCTCTGGCATTTAAACTATAACTTATAATAGCGTTTCAAAGAATTTTTTGCCTTTCATTCTCCAGCCTAACCGATTAGTTCTGTTTTTGAACGAATACCTGAGTTGTGTGGGGCAAAAAATAGATCTGAAATGCAATTTTTACACTAAACTGGTTTCGAGACGCCGCAGAGAAATTAACAGGAATGTGAAAAAAAAAATCTACAGTAAGTTTGATGTTTCAGTAACATCCGTACAGAATAATATGTCACTGAAAACTTTTATGTCATTTAAATTTTATTTTTTTCTCTTACATTAAAATAAAATAAACTACGTTTTCAAACATGTAAATAGCTAAGATTATAGGAAGGAGTTCTGATTACTTTTGTTTATAACACGCACCTTTCAATATCACATTATTTCTAGTATATCTTTTTCATGCAAGTTTGAGAGATAGTTTTCTGTTTAAAAACAAATCTCTAATGTATTAGTAAAACAAAAAACTGTATTTGGCCACTGTCTTTCCGGACTGATATTCGACAGTTACAACATCACATAACAGACGACGTAATAGTGTATGCTCCTAGGAACGACATAACATGAACAAGAAGCTACTGGTTTCTATATATCTAAACATAATATATTTCGTCAAGTGTTTATTTTACAAGTATTAACATTATATCCTTAACACATCTTTCTCGTTGGTAAGTTTTTATACATGAGTCACTTGTTAAACGAACGACGGTCAGGAGGACTACAGACGTTGTCTGAATATATAATATTCCTCCCCTGGTGGCTAAGATTAAACATTAATATTCCAATTACAGTATTTTGGCACTTGTGTATAAAGTTAAAATCATAAATAATATTCAACGTTAAACTGGTACGTTGTGACGTCGAAACATGTAGAGTCGTCAACTTTTTGAAGGCCATAGATAGGCCTAAATAAAATGTTTTTAACTGTGTACTAGTTTAACGTTGAATATTATTTATGATTTTAACTTTATACACAAGTGCCAAAATACTGTAATTGGAATATTAATG
>NW_013673322.1:13358-35582 GCF_000517525.1 Limulus polyphemus
ATGATGTGACAAACAGACGTGTCTAATGAATACAAAATTATGTTATGATGTGACAAACAGACGTGTCTAATGAATACAACATTATGTTATGATGTGACAAACAGACGTGTCTAATGAATACAAAATTATGTTTTGATGTGACAAACAGACGTGTCTAATGAATACAAAATTATGTTGTGATGTGACAAACAGATGTGTCTAATGAATACAAAATTATGTTATGATGTGACAAACAGACGTGTCTAATGAATATAAAATTATGTTGTGATGTGACAAACAGACGTGTCTAATGAATACAAAATTATGTTGTGATGTGACAAACAGACGTGTCTAATGAATACAAAATTATGTTATGATGTGACAAACAGATGTGTCTGATGAATACAAAATTATGTTATAATGTGACAAACAGATATGTCTAATGAATACAAATTATGTTATGATGTGACAAACAGATGTGTCTAATGAATACAAAATTATGTTATCATGTGACAAAAGACGTGTCTGATGAATACAAATTATGTTATGATGTGACAAACAGATATATCTAATGAACACAAAATTATGTTATAATGTGGTAAAAAAATGTGTCTAATGAACACAAAATTAGTGGTGGTTACTATTATATTATCTGTAACATATCAAACCACTACAGTGTTATAGAGATTCCTGTCCTTGTTTCGACATAGGAAGGTTTGAAGTAGCTTAAGGGCTTAAAAGTTTAGAAATGATTTACGTTGAGGTATAAATATAAACATACTGTCCTTAATTTTCAACTGAAGGAAAGCAACTACGAAACAGCACGCACCGCCAACTCTTGTTTCACCAAATACTGGTCACGCCATGTATCGTGCAGACACAACTCCGATGTGCGGAGTGAGTTTTGTGGCAACGGGACGTGAACCATGTATCTGTAGATTCATCGTCCGGGCAAGCTAATCACTGGGCCACTCCTGGTCCTACTCTAGTGCTGCTATATTCAACAAATTTCAAGTAACTTTTTTGATGATCTGATTTGTTTGTTTGGAATTAAGCACAAGGTTACACATTGGGCTATCTGTGCTATGTCCCCCACGGGTATCGAAACACGGTTTCTAGAGTTGTAAGTCCGCAGATGCCGCTGTGCAACTTGGGAGCGATGATCTGAGAGATAACAGAATTAGAAATTATTGTACTAGTGTTGTTTAAATAATTGAAGTTAGTTCTGGTAACCATGGATCTTTTGAGAGATAACAGAATTAGAAATTATTGTACTAGTGTTGTTTAAATAAATGAAGTTAGTTCTGGTAACCATGGATCTTCTGAGAGATAACAGAATTAGAAATTATTGTACTAGTGTTGTTTAAATAAATGAAGTTAGTTCTGGTAACTATAATAACAGAATAATTAATTATATCTTTTTTTCGTTTTTAATATCCTAAGTATTTTAAGATAAAATGACGACCTCTGTTATCGTAACAAAATATTCGAGATATTCTGTCTTAAATACAACATTATTCTTATAAACTGCTGTTTATAATATAGTTCGTATTTAGTGTATCTGGTCGCAAAATGTCATATTTGACGAAATTTATAGCCAAGTTACAAATCATGTAAAGATTTAACGAAGATTCTCGTCGATGACGTAAGCCTGACCTTCATAGCATTTGCAAAACTATGTCAACCAATAGAGATAAAAATACCACTGGTAAAATATGTACAAATATCAAGGTTGTTAACATCTTCTTGTTAGATATATATAAACTAATATCTACAGGTTCTGTCCTCAGTTAAAGAGAACAGCTTCCAATCAGAACACACAGAGAGAGAAGAACGTCATAGAAGGTGGGTACTTCTTCCACGTTCAGTTACAGTTATATAGAGTATTCACATAGCTATATAGAGTTACGTAGTTATATAGAGTATTCATATAAGTATATAGAGTTACATAGTTATATAGGGTATTCATATAGCTATATAGAGTTACATAGCTATATAGAGTTACATAGTTATATAGAGTTACATAGTTATATAGAGTATTCATAAAGCTATATAGAGTTACATAGTTATATAGAGTATTCATAAAGCTATATAGAGTTACATAGTTATATAGAGTTACATAGCTATATAGAGTTACATACTTATATAGAGTATTCATATAGCTATATAGAGTTACATTGTTATGTAGAGTATTCATATAGCTATACAGAGTTACATTGTTATATAGAGTATTCATATAGCTATATAGAGTTACATAGTTATATAGAGTATTCATATAGCTATATAGAGTTAAATAGTTATATAGAGTATTCATATAGCTATATAGAGTTACATTGTTATGTAGAGTATTCATATAGCTATATAGAGTTACATTGTTATATAGAGTATTCATATAGCTATATAGAGTTACATAGTTATATAGAGTATTCATATAGCTATATAGAGTTACATAGTTATATAGAGTATTCATAT
This sequence comes from Limulus polyphemus, assembly GCF_000517525.1. NCBI lineage: Eukaryota > Metazoa > Arthropoda > Merostomata > Xiphosura > Limulidae > Limulus > Limulus polyphemus. Next base: position 15,810 of record NW_013673322.1, read on the forward strand.
AGCTATACAGAGTTACATAGTTATATAGAGTATTCATATAGGTATATAGAGTTACATAGTTATATAGAGTATTCATATAGCTATATAGAGTTACATAGTTATATAGAGTATTCATATAGCTATACAGAGTTACATAGTTATATAGAGTATTCATATAGGTATACAGAGTTACATAGTTATATAGAGTATTCATATAGCTATACAGAGTTACATAGTTATATAGAGTATTCATATAGCTATATAGAGTTACATAATTATATAGAGTATTCATATAGCTATATAGAGTTACATAGTTATATAGAGTATTCATATAGCTATATAGAGTTACATAGTTATATAGAGTATTCATATAGCTATATAGATTTACATAGTTATATAGAGTATTCATATAGCTATATAGAGTTACGTACTTATATAGAGTATTCATATAGCTATATAGAGTTACATAGCTATATAGAGTTACATAGTTATATAGAGTTACGTACTTATATAGAGTATTCATATAGCTATATAGAGTTACATAGTTATATAGAGTTACGTACTTATATAGAGTATTCATATAGCTATATAGAGTTACATTGTTATATAGAGTATTCATATAGCTATATAGAGTTACATAGTTATATAGAGTATTCATATAGCTATATAGAGTTTCATAGTTATATAGAGTATTCATATAGCTATACAGAGTTACATAGTTATATAGAGTATTCATATAGGTATATAGAGTATTCATATAGGTATACAGAGTTACATAGTTATATAGAGTATTCATATAGCTATACAGAGTTACATAGTTATATAGAGTATTCATATAGCTATATAGAGTTACATAGTTATATAGAGTAATTATTTTGAGTAGTTGTATAGAGGAGAACAAGAACTTGATATTGGTTAGCTAAACAACAACAAGAACTTGATATTGGTTAGCTAAACAACAACAATAATTTGTTCTTACACCTCAATATTTGTCTCAGAAACTTTCTTATATTTAACTCCTTTGATATATAACCCTAAATTTCCACGCATAAAACAGCAAGGCGACACACTGGGATCGAAACCTTTCTTTGAACCATGATATATAAAACAGCAAGGCGACACACTGGGATCGAAACCTTTCTTTGAACCATGACATGTAAAACAGCAAGGTAACACACTTACTAAGATCCAAAACCTTCTTTATAACACGAGAAGACACGAAAGTCGACAATATTATTTCATATTGATCTATACAACATGATTTACTTCTCAGAAAAATCCATGTGTTAACTGTTACTACTATCATGACACTCATCTGATCCTAAAAGACTTATAATTTTTAACACAGATTGACTGAATACGTTATCATGTTGACTGAATACCTAACACTGTGGTATCGCCAGAGGATCTAGGTAAATCTGATACTCATACCTCAGGCCATAACTATTTTTGTACGGACTGTAAACATGGAGCTCTTTTACCCCTGAAGACCAGTCCAACTACACTTGCCTCCTAACGGTGAGAGCGTAAATTATGAATTGAATTAATTCAAGTTAATATTCCAAACATTTGAGCTTAAGTCAAAAAAACTAAGAAACGTAAACTGAAATATGATTTACTGATCTGAACCAAAATAAATTTTATCAAAAATTACAGCAGTTTTTATATCATTTAAAAAACGTTTTATTAAAATTTGATACTAAATCTAAAAGTATACTTCTAACCAAGTTATCAGGATAAAGAAATATCGTATTTGAATAGGAAAATATAAAAGATAGCTTATCTTATTTTTTCTGACTTTAAACAGACAATATATATCTTCCTTATCATATGGTGTGACCGTTGTTGTAATCGAAGTGTCGATGTTTTCGGAAAAAAGCTTCATAATAATTATTGTTTTACTTGTTGTTGTTAAAATCAAGATTATAACTTTAATTGAACTGTACAAATTGATAATAATTACAAACTAGCTCTTAAACACAAGAAGAAATCGTTTTAATTATCGGAGTCAGGAATCAATCTCAGAGCGGATCCTCTGACACAAAGTCGAAGACTGAAGGAGAAACTTACTACATGTTAAGCTTGTGTCACAAACAAAATTTACTAGAGTGAGCTGAAAGAAACACTGTCCAGGATCCCCAGCTGGAGAATCTTAATACATGTTAAACTTGTGTCATAAACTGAACTAAAATAGGCTTAAATTTTACCTTATACTAATTTTATAGAAATCTCTACCTTATACTATAAACAAACAATTGTATACTAGCTATGATATTCTCTTATTTTCAGTACTAACCATTTACACAAGTTTAAATACTTGTGTTAGTCTTTCTTATCGATGACTGATATCCATCAAAACTATGTGATCCTTAACACTAACTTGTAATAAAACTCAGGAATCAAGACACTAACATAGAGTTTAGATCGGTCAAAGCTATGTTATATTCAACACTAACTTGTAATAAAACTCAAGAATCAAGACACTAACATAGAGTTTAGATCGGTCAAAGCTATGTTATCTTCAACACTAACTTGTAATAAAACTCAAGAATCAAGACACTAACATAGAGTTTAGATCGGTCAAAGCTATGTTATCTTCAACACTGACTTCTAATAAAACTGAGGAATTAAAACACTAATATAGAGTTTAGATCGGTCAAAGCTATGTTATATTCAACACTGACTCTAATAAAACTCAGGAATTAAAACACTAACATAGAGTTTAGATCGGTCAAAGCTATGTTATATTCAACACTAACTTGAATAAAACTCAGGAATTAAAACACTAACATAGAGTTTAGATCGGTCAAAGCTATGTTATCTTCAACACTAACTTGTAATAAACGTAAGAAATCAAGGGATTAACATAGAGTTTAGATCGGTCAAAGCTATGTTATCTTCAACACTAACTTGTAATAAAGCTCAGGAATGAAAACACTAACATAGAGTTTAGATCGGTCAAAGCTATGTTATCTTCAACACTGACTTCTAATAAAAGTCAGGAATCAAGGGATTAACATAGAGTTTAGATCAATTTTTCATATCAACCTACTTGTTCTAGTTAACTATGTATAAACTGGTCACTGTGTGGTTCACTTAGAAGTTCTATATTTATGTCATACGAACCAGAAAGTTTACCCCGTCTAATTACATGAACAACTTTGTTTTTAATGTTTTAATTAAGAGATTTTTATAAAGTTAGTTCTGTGTTAAATAATGAAAGTAGTAAAATCAAGTTTCCAGAAGTATATAATAAACCTTACAGCACTTACCGGAAGTATATAATAAACCTTACATCACTGACCGGAAGTATAGATAATTGAATCCGGTTTGATTTTTTCTTTAGCCCGCGTCTGTAGCACCAGCATGTAGGTCAGAGTTGGTCACACCCACCCTTCACCCATGAATTAACCAACATATTTTACGTTTATTCAGGGTCAAAGACCTTGTGCGTGAGATTGAGAAATCTGTGTTATGTATCAACTCAGAACTTAAGTCCATTGATCTTTTAATCATCAAATATGGCTGAAACCGAACTAATGTTTCTCTTCAGTTCCTTAACTTCTTGACGTATAAGGAAGTCAAAATCTTTAGACTTTATATGATAATAGTATATAATAGTATACATGATACATCATAATAGTATACATGATACATCTTAATATTATACCTGATACATCATAATAGTATACATGATACATCTTAATATTATACATGATACATCATAATAGTATACATGATACATCATAATAGTATACATGATACATCATAATAGTTTATATGGTACATCATAATACTTTATAGTGATACATCATAATAGTATACATGATACATCATAATACTTTATAGTGATACATCATAATACTTTATAGTGATACATCATAATACTTTATAGTGATACATCATAATAGTATACATGATACATCATAATACTTTATAGTGATACATCATAATACTTTATAGTGATACATCATAATAGTATACATGATACATCATAATACTTTATAGTGATACATCACAATAACTGATTTATTGTTTTGATTTGAAGGATTTATTGTTCGTTGCTTACAGCTGTTTCGAAATAAGAGTTTTGATTTGATGACTCATCTTTCATAAAATATAAGTTTGGAGACGGTTTGATTGGTAATGCAGAAAACTTTATTGTGTATGTACAACGTTTCGACAAGATTATATCATCATCAGGTACCTTAAAATGTATCAGTATTTATTAGCAGTGACAAACACTTCTAAATCATGACTCTGTTATTAAAGACAGACGTTACATAAACAGTCTTACAAACCACGTGAATGAAATAAACAAACATTGTTTATGGAATTGTGACGCTATCAGACAAACACTTCTAAATCATGACTCTGTTATTAATGACAGACGTTACATCAACAGTCTTACAAACCACGTGAATGAAATAAACAAATATTGTTTATGGAATTGTGACGCTACAGTATCCATGACGATGTACTACAACAGCTGCTGCCTGAAAAAAATATAAACAGTTAATCTCCAGTTCTTCCAAAAATGTCAGATTACTCTACACAACATATCTGTGTACTTTTAAAGTTATCAAATTAGTTTTATACATTCTGAAAAATTGAAATAATTAATGAAGTGAAATAATAATAATTCAATGCTTTCGTTTTGAGCTCACTATAAGTATTGTTATATTATACGTTACAATAGTTTTGTTGAAGGACATTTTGTATTTTATTTATTAGAGTGTATTAGAGTGATAATGCATTGTTAGCAGCACGATAAGAAACATACATACTGTACGTATTTTGGCAGGACAGGAATGCAGTCAGTTTTTATCTTACATTTATATAGAACATGATACTGTCAGTGGCTCCTACTCCATCCTGGATAAATAATGTCCACTGTTTTTATCTTACATTTATATAGAACATGATACTGTCAGTGACTCCTACTCCATCCTGGATAAATGATGTCCACTGTTTTCATCTTACATTTATATAGAACATGATACTGTCAGCGACTCCTACTCCATCCTGGATAAATGATGTCCACTGTTTTTATCTTACATTTATATAGAACATGATACTGTCAGTGACTCCTACTCCATCCCGGATAAATGATGTCCACTGTTTTTATCTTACATTTATATAGAACATGATACTGTCAGTGACTTACTCTTCATCCCGGATTAATGATGTCCACTGTTTTCATCTTACATTTATACAGAACATAATGTTGTCAGGTCCTACCTCTACATATTGGATATAAGTTAATTCACTACTCTATATTTTGTTTCTCTTACCCTTTACCCTAATAGTCAAACTAGTTTGTTTAGTTATACCAATGTGTGTAGTCTCTGTGTGTATATAACCTCCTGTAATATTGTAATTTAAAAATCTCACACCGTGTTTTATACGTTCATATGAGACATCATGTGACTCACTTGTTAAGATATTGGGTTTGAAGTTCTTCAGTTTATTGTTCAATTGAAATGATATCAGTTGTATGTTGTTTACTGAAGTGATATCAGTTGTATGTTGTGTACTGAAGTGACATCAGTTGTAGGTTCTACATTGAAGTGACATCAGTTATAGGTTGTGTATTGAAGTGACATCAGTTGTAAGTTGTGTATTAGAGTGACATCAGTTGTAGGTTGTGTACTGAAGTGACATCAGTTGTAGGTTGTTTACTGAAGTGACATCCGTTGTAGGTTCTACATTGAAGTGACATAAGTTATAGGTTGTGTATTGAAGTGACATCAGTTGTAGGTTGTGTATAAGAGTGACATCAGTTGTAGGTTGTGTACTGAAGTGACATCACTTCACTACACAACATACAACTGATGTCACTTCAATGTAGAACCTACAACTGGTGTCACTTCAGTAAACAACCTACAACTGACATAAGTCGTAGGTTCTACAATGAAGTGACATCAGTTATAGGTTGTGTATTGAAGTGACATCAGTTGTATGTTCTATATTAAAGTGACATCAGTTGTAGGTTGTGTAGTGAAGTGACACCAGTTGTAGGTTCTACAATGAAGTGACATCAGTTGTATGTTGTGTAGTGAAGTGACATAAGTTGTATGTTCTATATTAAAGTGACATCAGTTATAGGTTGTGTATTGAAGTGACATCAGTTGTATGTTCTATATTGAAGTGACATCAGTTGTAGGTTGTGTTTATTGTTAAACAAGACAACATCAAGTCTATAGAAACACGTGTTATTGTTAAATAAGGACAAAATCAGTCACTTTAAGATGCCCCACTTTTTATTGTTCTACAGCAGTTAGTATGAGATGAATGAAGTAAAATCCACGGTCTCTATTGTTTAACAGGATAAAAACCTGACAGATGGCGCCTCGTCAAACTTCTGTTACAGCTGGTGCTATGATTCCACTGACAAAGACGAAAGTAACCTCAAATACTTTGCCTATTGTTTGGAGAAACGTTATCATTTTTGGAATTCTGCATATAATAGCAATATTTGGAGCTCGGATAGCCATTTTCGAATTACCCCTGGGATTGTGGCTTTTTGGTATGTACCAAACTGTTTTATGATATGTACATTTTTTTTCCACAACCAACTTCTTTCTATTGTATATAACTTGCAGTGAATACAATTATTTAAAACCAAATACAGTCATTTCGTCGCGTTCTCCAAGTACATTCTAATATGGAGTTTAAATAAAACCATTAAGTTTGTTTCTTGTTCAGCACAAAGTTACACAATAAGCTTTCTCTGCTCTGTCCACGACAGGTATCGAAACACGGTTTCTAGCGTTGTAAATCTGCAGAAATCATTACGTAAAATCTGCATCAGATTTACTGTGCCTAACGGTAGAGTGTCTGTTAAAGTCCATGAGCTGACACTGGATAACAAAACCTAAACCTTGTGTAGAGACACGTAATATCAAGCAGAATCCAACTGACACTGGGAAATAAAACCTAAACCATGAATATAGACATGTAGTCTACAGCAGTATCAGCTGACACTGGATAACAAAACCTAAACCATGTGTAGAAACACGTAATCTCAAGCAGAATCCAACTGACACTGGATAACAAAACCTAAACCATGTGTAGAGAAACGTAATATCAAGCAGAATCCAACTGACACTGGGAAATAAAACCTAAACCATGAATATAGACATGTAGTCTACAGCAGTATCAGCTGACACTGGATAACAAAACCTAAACCATGTGTAGAGACACGTAATATCAAGCAGAATTCAACTGGCACTGGATAACAAAACCTAAACCATGTGTAGAGACACGTAATATCAAGCAGAATCCAACTGACACTGAGAAATAAAACCTAAACCATGAATATAGACATGTAGTCTAAAGCAGTACCAGCTAATACTGGGTAACAAAACCTAAACCATTTTAGAAACATGTAGTCTCAAGCAGTACCAGCTAATACTAGGTAACAAAACCTAAACCATTTTAGAAACATGCAGTCTAAAGCAGTACCAGCTAATACTGGGTAACAAAACCAAAACTACTTCCAACTAAGATCTTTAGTGTGAAGCTGAGATGACGGGTGTAAACTATAGGTATTAAAGATGGCTGGTATAATTTTGAAGACGGCTGATGTGAACCTTAGATGTTGAAGATGGCTAGTTTAAACTTTACGTGGTGAAGATGTTTTGTGTAAATTTGAATATTGAAAGTCATGTAGGGATGATCTGTGTATAACAGTATCATCCTTACATTATTGTTATTTATCATTTATTGTTTAAATCCTTTCTGTCATTCCTACATCATTTTACAGAAAATGTGTTTTTACTACTTGTTTTTTGTAACCTTTCTTCCTCTGACTGAAAGTTAGTGTATTCTACTAATGTGTGTAATAAAATGTAATATTATGTAGTTAGTGTATTCTACTAATGTGTGTAATAAAATTTAATATTGTGATGTTAGTGTATTCTACTAATGTGTGTAATAAAATTTAATATTATGAAGTTAGTGTATTCTACGAATGTGTGTAATAAAATTTAATATTATGTAGTTAGTGTATTCTACGAATGTGTGTAATAAAATTTAATATTATGTAGTTAGTGTATTCTACTAATGTGTGTAATAAAATGTAATATTATGTAGTTAGTGTATTCTACTAATGTGTGTAATAAAATGTAATATTATGAAGTTAATGTATTCTACGAATGTGTGTAATGAAATTTAATATTATGTGGTTAGTGTATTCTACTAATGTGTGTAATGGAATTTGATATTGTGTTGTTAGTGTATTCTACGAATGTGTGAAATAAAATTTAATATCATGAAGTTAATGTATTCTACGGATGTGTGTAATAAAATTTAATATCATGAAGTTAATGTATTCTACTAATGTGTGTAATGAAATTTAATATCATGAAGTTAATGTATTCTACTAATGTGTGTAATAAAATTTAATATCATGAAGTTAATGTATTCTACTAATGTGTGTAATAAAATTTAATATCATGAAGTTAATGTATTCTACGAATGTGTGTAATGAAATTTAATATTATGTGGTTAGTGTATTCTACTAATGTGTGTAATGGAATTTGATATTGTGTTGTTAATGTATTCTACGAATGTGTGTAATGAAATTTAATATTATGAAGTTAGTGTATTCTACTAATGTGTGTAATAAAATTTAATATCATGAAGTTAATGTATTCTACTAATGTGTGTAATAAAATCTAATATCATGAAGTTAATGTATTCTACTAATGTGTGTAATAAAATTTAATATTATGAAGTTAATGTATTCTACGAATGTGTGTAATGGAATTTGATATTGTGTTGTTAGTGTATTCTACGAATGTGTGAAATAAAATTTAATATTATGTAGTTAGTGTATTCTACTAATGTGTGTAATAAAATTTAACATTATGAAGTTAGTGTATTCTACGAATGTGTGTAATAAAATGTAATATTATGTATATTGTTTATTTTTCCTCCTTCACTCTGTACATAATATAGAGGTTCGCTCCCTAAAGACACTAAATGTATAGTGTACAAAGCATTGAGTATCTACATGTTACAGTCATCTAATGCTCATCTTTCACTCTCTTCTTAAGTTTTTAAAGGAACACCAAGTTTCTGTGAAAAAACTAACATCAATGGGTAATCATAACATCGTATAAACTAGAATTAGAAGTGATGACAAGGTGCACTGCCCAGAAACATAGAGAGTTGATTTAGGTTTAAACTGACGTTGGTGATAAAGTAGTTGTAGAGTTATCTGTTTTATAAACCGCCAGTACAGACAATGTAATTATATAGAGTCTACCGGCTATATAATATATGTATCATAAACCGTCAGTACAGACAATGTAATTATATAGAATCTACCAACTTTATAATATCTGTTTTATAAACCGCCAGTACAGACAATGTAATTATATAGAGTCTACCGGCTATATAATATCTGTTTATAAACCACAAGTACATACAATGTAATTATATAGAATCTACCGGCTTTATAATATCTGTTTTATGAACCGTCAGTACAGAAAATGTAATTATATAGAATCTACCGGCTATATAGTATCTGTTTTATAAACCACAAGTACAGATTATGTAATTATATAGAGTTTACCAGCTATATAATATATGTATCATAAACCGTCAGTACAGACAATGTAATTATATAGAATCTACCGGCTTCATGATATCTGTTTTATAAACCACAAGTACAGACAATGTAATTATATAGAATCTACCAGCTTTATAATATCTGTTTTATAAACCACCAGTACATACAATGTAATCATATAGAATCTACCGGCTATATAATATCTGTTTTATAAACCGCCAGTACAGACAATGTAATTATATAGAGTCTACCGGCTATATAATATATGTATCATAAACCGTCAGTACAGACAATGTAATTATATAGAGTCTACCGGCTTCATGATATCTGTTTTATAAACCGCCAGTACATACAATGTAATCATATAGAATCTACCGGCTATATAATATCTGTTTTATAAACCGCCAGTACATACAATGTAATCATATAGAATCTACCGGCTATATAATATCTGTTTTATGAACCGCCAGTACATACAATGTAATTATATAGAATCTACCGACTATATAATATCTGTATCATAAACCGCCAGTACAGACAATGTAATTATATAGAATCTACCCGCTATATAATATCTGTTTTATAAACAACAAGTACATACAATGTAATTATATAGAATCTACCGACTATATAATATCTGTTTTATAAACAGCCAGTACAGACGATGTAATTATATAGAGTTTACCGGCTATCTGTTTTATAAACCGCCAATACAGACAATGTAATTATATAGAAACTACCGGCTATATAATATCTGTTTATAAACCGTCAGTACAGACAATGTAATTATATAGAGTTTACCGGGTCTATGATATCTGTTTTATAAACCGCCAGTACAGACAATGAATTATATAGAGCCTACCGGCTATATAATATCTGTTTATAAACCGTCAGTACAGACAATTTAATTATATAGAGTCTACCGGCTTTATGATATCTGTTTTATAAATAGCCAGTACAGACGATGTAATTATATAGAGTCTACCGGCTATATAATATCTGTTTTATGAACCGCCAGTACAGACAATGTACTTATATAGAGTCTACCGGCTATATAATATCTGTGTTATGAACCGTAAGTACAGACAATGTAATTCTATAGAGTCTACCGGCTATATAATATCTGTTTTATAAACCACAAGTACATACAATATAATTATATAGAGTTTAACGGCTATATAATATCTGTATTATAAACCGCCAGTACAGACAATGTAATTATATAGAGTTTACCGGCTATGTAATATGGGTTTTATGAACCGCCAGTACATACAATATAATTATATAGAATCTACCGGCTATCTGTTTTATAAACCGCCAGTACAGACAATGTAATTATATAGAGTCTACCGGCTTTATGAGATCTGTTTTATAAACCGTCAGTACAGACAATGTAATTATATAGAGTCTACCGGCTATATAGTATCTGTTTTATGAACCGTCAGTACAGACAATGTAATTATATAGAGTCTACCGGCTAATAGTATCTGTATTATAAACCGCCACTACAGACAATGTAATTATATAGAGTCTACCGGCTATATAATATCTGTTTATAAACCGTCAGTACAGACAATGTAATTATATAGAGTTTACCGGGTCTATGATATCTGTTTTATAAACCGCCAGTACAGACAATGTAATTATATGGAGTCTACAGGCTATATAGTATCTGTATTATAAACCGCCAGTACAGACAATGTAATTATATAGAGTCTTCCGGCTATATAATATCTGTTTATAAACCGTCAGTACAGACAATGTAATTATATAGAGTCTACCGGCTATATAGTATCTGTTTTATAAACCACAAGTACAGACAATGTAATTATATAGAGTTTACCAGCTATATAATATCTGTATCATAAACCGTCAGTACAGACAATGTAATTATATAGAATCTACCGGCTATATAATATCTGTTTTATGAACCGCCAGTACAGACAATGTAATTATATAGTTAACAGGCTATATAATATCTGTTTTATAAACCGTCAGTACAGACAATGTAATTATACAGAATCTACCGGCTTTATAATATCTGTTTTATAAACCGTCAGTACAGACAATGTAATTATATAGAGTCTACCGGGTCTATGATATCTGTTTTATAAACCACCAGTACAGACAATGTAATTATATAGAGTCTACCGGGTCTATGATATCTGTATTATAAACCGTCAGTACAGACAATGTAATTATATAGAGTCAACCGGCTTTATGATATCTGTTTTATGAACCGCCAGTACATACAATGTAATTATATAGAATCTACCGACTATATAATATCTGTATCATAAACCGCCAGTAAAGACAATGTAATTATATAGAGTCTACCGGCTATATAATATCTGTCTTATAAACCGCCAGTACAGAAATGTAATTATATAGAGTTTACCGCCTATATAATATCTGTATCATAAACCGTCAGTACAGACAATGTAATTATATAGAGTTTACCGGCTCTATAATATCTGTTTTATAAACCTCAGTACATACAATGTAATTATATAGAGTCTACCGGCTATATAATATCTGTTTTATAAACAGTCAGTACAGATAATGTAATTATATAGAGTTTACCGGCTTTATAATATCTGTATCATAAACCGCCCCTACAGACAATGTAATTATATAAAGTCTACCGGCTATATAATATCTGTTTTATAAACCGTCAGTACAGACAATGTAATTATATAGAGTCTACCGGCTATATAATATCTGTCTTATAAACCGCCCGTACAGACAGTGTAATTATATAGAGTCTACCAGTTACATATTTGATGGAAGTACATGAACTTTAATGGTTTTACATCTACACTAATATAAAGTAATACTTTAAACGTGGAATGAAATGATGATTATATTTTTTTTCGTTTTTTAGGTTTGTTCTATGGGCTTTTGTCAGGCTTAGGAGTAACTGCAGGAGCTCACCGATTATGGTCTCATCGAACATATAAGGCAAAATGGTCTCTCAGGCTCTTCTTAGCCTTTTGTAACTGTATAGCTGGCCAGGTGAGCAGAGTAAGGCGGTTAACATTATGATACATCATACTGATAGCTCTTGTGCACATTTTCAATAAACATCACGACGCCAACGTTTACCAAGACATTTTATACAAATAAAATTATTGTTCACATGGAAACACTGATTTTATCGTACTACAGGTGAGAAGGTTAAGAAATCAGTTGTTTAAAGATTAAGTTTAGTTCTTGTCAACTGCAAAGCTTGTCAAAGAAGTAAAATGATACAAGTATTTGGTGTTATCTATTCCTGCACTTTTGTAACTGTGTAGCTTATCAAGTAAGAAATGTTAATAATTCTGGCATGAGAGAAACGTTTATATATATATTTCAGACAGTGTCTTCCACATTCAATATTTCATTTTATTGTCCCTTTAATCTTAAAGATCTGTTTAAAATCAGACACTCTTTAGATAATGTTTACTCCTTCTTATTGTACACTAAAATTTTAAAAGTAGCCAACAGTTATTTGGGTGTGAACTCACTCTTTAGATAATACTTACTCTTTTTTAGTGTCAATAAGATCTTTTAAAATAGCCAACAGTTATTTGGGTGTGAACTCACTCTTTAGATAATACTTACTCCTTTTTAGTGTACAATAAGAACTTTTAAAAGAGCCAACAGTTATTTGGGTGTGAACTCACTCTTTAGATAATGTTTACTCCTTTTTAGTGTACAATAAGAACTTTTAAAAGTTTTGTTTGCTTTTTTCTTGAATTTTGATCGAAGCTATTCTAGCACCACCTGCGTTATCCGTCCCTAGACTGGAGATAAGGCAGCTAGTCAACACTACCCACCGCCACCGTTTCATATACTCTTGTAAAACCAAATCAAGGGATAGCCTCACGGTTCAGTAACGCGACGCAAGACACGTAACTTAAGCTCCACAATCCGGCACACTATCCACTAGACCACTTGGGTGCCGGTGTCATTGGCCCCAGAATATATCCCCTCCCCCCTTGAACGCCTTCTTGTGGCATTATACAAGTTACTTAATTTTGAAGATAAGTATAAAATATTGTAGCCAAACCATCCAGATAGTAAAATAACAGAAACTGGATGAGGAAGTAGAGTAAACACAATTTTACATTTATGTGATCAGTAGAGTAAACACAATTTTACATTTATGTGATCAGTAGAGTAAACACAATATTACATTTATGTGATCAGTAAAGTAAATACAATTATACATTTATCTGATCAGCAGAGTAAACACAATATTACATTTATCTGATCAGTAGAGTAAACACAATTATTCATTTATGTGATAAGTAGAGTAAACACAATATTACATTTATCTGATCAGTAGAGTAGACACAATTATACATTTATCTGATCAGTAGAGTAAAACAATTATACATTTATCTGATCAGTAGAGTAAACACAATATTACATTTATGTGATAAGTAGAGTAAACACAATATTACATTTATCTGATCAGTAGAGTAAACACAATTTTACATTTATCTGATCAGTAGAGTAAACACAATATTACAATTGTGTGATAAGTAGAGTAAACACAATTTTACATTTATCTGATCAGTAGAGTAAACACAATTATACATTTATCTGATCAGTAGAGTAAACACAATATTACATTTATGTGATAAGTAGAGTAAACCCAATTATACATTTATCTGATCAGTAGAGTAAACACAATTTTACATTTATGTGATCAGTAGAGTGAACACAATTATACATTTATCTGATCAGTAGAGTAAACACAATTTTACATTTATGTGATCAGTAGAGTGAACACAATTATACATTTATATGATCAGTAGAGTAAACACAATTTTAAATTTATTTCCAGAAATTTGTCTTAAAAATTAGTTTAAAAACTAGATTTTCCCTGTCAGAGAAATCAATGCATTGAGCTATATCAGCGCCGTAGACCAGGAAATGTTCAGCACCACTAGAGGTCACTGTTTCCTAGTAACTATATAACTGACAGGTTTATGGGGTTGAAAATAGGAAATGAGCAGCAGTACGTAGTTTACACCCAGCTTAGCGAAACTAGCAACCCTCGTCCTACCTTTAAAAGAAAACCAATATATCAGGACACCCATAAAAACTTGACTTTATTGATTTGCTCTATAATAACAAACTACTTTTTTTAAAGGTCACCTTCGCTCCTATAACTGCGGATGCTAACTGGAGTCTTTTACGAAGTTGGACTTTAGTACATCGTAATAATATGAAGGTTCACGTACACGTTTAATGGAAAACTTGACCTACACGGCCCCTTATCGCTAATTGAAATTTTTTTTAGAAAACATTTAATCCGTTGTTATTTGGCCAACAAATAAAATAACGTGTTTCTAACGTCATATCCAGAGACTATTAATAATAACTGATTTTTCTTCGTATATTTTAGGATATTTCGCGCTACTTAGAGCTATCTGCGAATATTAGTTCTAAATTTTGGATTTATAGGCTAGAAAGAAGTTAACTAGTCCACTATACCTACAGCCAATTCCTGTGTTCTGACGGGCAGGACTTGGGATTTGACCGTCTCTCTTTTAGCACACCCATGTCCACAAAGTACGGAGCGCGAACCATGAACACTCATGTTCACAGTCTGGACACGTTAACCATTGGGTCACGCCCTGACCATGAAAACTGATCAGTAAGAATAAAGCATTGTTACTACATTTAAATATATATATATATATACGATTCGTGGTGCAGAATGAAAAACCTTGTCGGCATTGTATATTCATTTCATTCACTCCGTACTTCTTAGGATTACTACATTACTCATGATCCTATTGTATAATAGATGTAATGCTTGCTTCTTTCTCCACATTTAGCTGATCTATTTTATCTATTACAATATTCTGTAGTTTTTATTTTGTCAAAACTTGTAATAAACAGTTTCGTTTCATCCAGAACGACATCTACGAGTGGTCAAGGGACCATCGAGTGCACCACAAGTTTTCCGAAACGGATGCAGATCCTCATAATGTTAACAGAGGATTCTTCTTCGCACACATGGGTTGGCTGTTGAAAAAAAAACATCCAGACGTCATTAAAAAGGGTAAAACTATCGACTGTGGCGACATCTTGCGGGACCCGGTTGTACAGTTTCAGAGAAGGTGAGATTTCAAATCATGGAAACGTTTGAATTAATTTAATTTTCAAACAATGATATAGTTAAGGTGATATTATCAACAGATATTAATGAAGAAAACACCAGCTGAAAATTTTGAGAATAATAGAACAACGTTTCGATTTCAACGTTGTTTTTGTTAAGGTCTGCCTCATTCGGGTTTTTGCCCGTATTTAATATCTGTTACCATATTTTATTCTGTTTTCTTTTGGGCACGTTTCGGGCAGACGAAATACAAACCGTGTTTTTAAATATTTTATTTAGATGTGTTTATTTATTCCTTATTAACTTTTAGAAACTAATTAAGAAGTGTTTATTTCTTCCTTCACTGAAGGTAGACAGAGGTTATATTTGTACACCCCGTGTGTGTGTGTGTGTTTGTCAACAATGTAGAAAAGTATTCCTCATTGCCCCCGTCAAAAATGGTCCGTGACCGTTGATAAGGACGGACATACGGACGCATTTTCGTATTTTTTGAGAGCCATACACGATCAACTGTGGGTGTGGGGACGTATGTGTTCTGCAGAGTTTATCATGGAATTGATGGGTTAGTCACCATTAGTACCCCTCTAGTTTGGAATTGATGGGTTAGTCACCATTAGTACCCCTCTAGTTTATCATGGAATTGATGGGTTAGTCACCATTAGTACCCCTCTAGTTTATCATCGTATTAATAGATTAGTCACCATTAGTACCCTTCTAGTTTATCATGGAATCGATAGATTAGTCACCATTAGTACCACTCTAGTTTATCATGGAATTGATGGGTTAGTCACCATTAGTAACCCTCTAGTTTATCATCGTATTGGTGGGTTAGTCACCATTAGTAACCCTCTAGTTTATCATGGATTGATGGGTTAGTCACCATTAGTACCCCTCTAGTTTATCATAGAATTGGTGGGTTAGTCACCATTAGTACCACTCTAGTTTATCATGGAATTGATGGGTTAGTCACCATTAGTACCACTCTAGTTTATCATGGAATTGATGGGTTAGTCACCATTAGTACCACTCTAGTTTATCATGGAATTGATGGGTTAGTCACCATTAGTAACCCTCTAGTTTATCATCGTATTGGTGGGTTAGTCAGCATTAGTACCCCTCTAGTTTATCATCGTATTGGTGGTTTAGTCAGCATTAGTAACCCTCTAGTTTATCATCGTATTGGTGGGTTAGTCACCATTAGTACCCCTCTAGTTTATCATGAAATTGATGGGTTAGTCACCATTAGTACCCCTCTAGTTTATCATGGAATTGATGGGTTAGTCACCATTAGTACCACTCTAGTTTATCATGGAATTGATGGGTTAGTCACCATTAGTACCACTCTAGTTTATCATGGTATTGATGGGTTAGTCACCATTAGTACCCCTCTAGTTTATCTTTTATTCAAAACGTTTCTTTTCACGTCGTGTGGAGTAACAGTCATTCGTTTAGCATCTGAGTTGCGTCATCTCTTGGTGTGTATTTAATAGTTAGTAAAAGCCTATATAATATACCCTGCACTTCACTTGACGAGCCGAACCAGGCTTAATCAAGTTTATGGCTTGGATGTGCGAACATCTACTTAATTTTGAAATAAATTAATTATTAACTGACACAAAAAGCCCATGGATGTTTAATACAAAACAATGACATTCTTCGTTTGGGTAAACACCATAAACTGTAATCGTAGTGTCTTCTCCAGAACGTATTTAGACATAGATCGTGGTTACATCTGTAGTTTGTCTCTATAAATCACGGTTACATTTGTAGTTCGTCTTTATAGGTTATGGTTACACATGTTGTTCGTCTTAATAGATTATGGTTGCACATGTTGTTCGTCTTTATAGATCATGGTTACACGTGTTGTTCGTTTCTATAGATCATGGTTACATCTGTTGTTCGTCTCTATAGATCATGTTTACATCTGTTGTTCGTCTCTATAGATCACGGTTACATGTGTTGTTAGTCTCTATAGATTATGGTTACATCTGTTGTTCGTCTTTATAGATCATGGTTACACGTGTTGTTCGTTTCTATAGATCATGTTTACATCTGTTGTTCGTCTCTATAGATCACGGTTACATGTGTTGTTAGTCTCTATAGATTATGGTTACATCTGCTGTTTGTCTCTATAGATCATGGTTACATCTGTTGTTCGTCTCTATAGATCACGGTTACATCCGTTGTTCGTCTCTATAGATCACGGTTACATCTGTTGTTTGTCTCTATAGATCATGGTTACATCTGTTGTTCGTCTCTATAGATCGTGGTTACATCTGCTGTTTGTCTACTATAGATCATGGTTACATCTGCTGTTTGTCTCTATAAATCATGGTTACATCCATTGTTCGTCTCTATAGATCATGGTTACACATGTTGTTAGTCTCTATAGATCACGGTTACATCTGTTGTTAGTTTCTATAGATCATGGTTACATCCGTTGTTCGTCTCTATAGATCACGATTACATCTGCTGTTTGTCTCTATAGATCATGGTTACATCTGTTGTTAGTTTCTATAGATCATGGTTACATCCGTTGTTCGTCTCAATAGATCACGGTTACATCTGTTGTTCGTCTCTATAGATCACGGTTACATCCGTTGTTCGTCTCTATAGATCACGGTTACATCTGTTGTTTGTCTCTATAGATCATGGTTACATCTGTTGTTCGTCTCTATAGATCGTGGTTACATCTGCTGTTTGTCTCTATAGATCACGGTTACATCTGTTGTTTGTCTCTATAGATCACGGTTACATCCGTTGTTCGTCTCTATAGATCACGGTTACATCTGCTGTTTGTCTCTATAGATCATGGTTACATCTGTTGTTCGTCTCTATAGATCGTGGTTACATCTGTTGTTAGTCTCTATAGATCATGGTTACACATGTTGTTCGTCTCTATAGATCACGGTTACATCTGCTGTTTGTCTCTATAGATCATGGTTACACATGTTGTTCGTCTCTATAGATCACGGTTACATCCGTTGTTCGTCTCTATAGATCACGGTTACATCTGTTGTTTGTCTCTATAGATCATGGTTACACATGTTGTTCGTCTCTATAGATCACGGTTACATCTGTTGTTTGTCTCTATAGATCATGGTTACACATGTTGTTCGTCTCTATAGATCACGGTTACATCTGCTGTTTGTCTCAATAGATGTTAGGAAAAATTCCATGGGAAACTACTATTTTAGTACAACTTGAAAATGTTACAAGTATGAATATACGTGAATCTATTGATAAAAACGTAAATTGAATAAGGATGATAGGCGTGATGGAAATGTTGTCAGCAGATGGCGTGAAATTCTTTAACGTGTAAATTATATTATGATGCAAAACCTCGCACTCCTGAAGATGACACAGTAAACACGTCGAAGTTGTTCTCAGTTTTTTCTTTTATCCTGAACAGCCAGTTATTTAGTACCAGCTGGAATACCCGTCCCCTGGACGGAAGTTATGTAAATTCGTGATTAATGACATGTAAAACTTATTTCCCGTGTATGTAATTGTCAAAACGCCCATAAAAACTGCAAAACACAAACCGCAACTTTGCAAATATCTCCGCATGGACCCAACAAACTTTTATACCAAATTTTGTGAAGATCCATCAACAGGGGGGCGAAGTAGTATCCTAAAAAACGACCATAAAACCGCAAAACTCAAAACTGAAAATGTGTATGTATATTTATATAGATAACATACAACAGACAGTACTATTATATTTATATAGATACATACAACAGACAGTACTATTATATTTATATAGATAACATACAACAGACAGTATTAATATATTTATATAGATACATACAACAGACAGTACTATTATATTTATATAAATAACATACAACAGACAGTACTATTATATTTATATAGATAACATACAACAGACAGTACTATTATATTTATATAGATACGTACAACAGACAGTACTATTATATTTATATAAATAACATACAACAGACAGTACTACTATATTTATATAGATAACATACAACAGACAGTACTATTATATTTATATAGATAACATACAACAGACAGTACTATTATATTTATATAGATACGCACAACAGACAGTACTATTATATTT